>NW_028261385.1:52500474-52570474 GCF_051295495.1 Thamnophis sirtalis
TTCATGAATGATTTTCTAAATTTGGCAGAACTTCTTAATTCACTAAAAAAATGTAACAAAACTCTTCTTTCATAACCCCTGATGTTTGGGGATTTTCAGTATATTTTTCAGAGAAGAGAAAGCACTTTGTGTATTCTACAAAACTTGTACTTTATGAACACACAAAGACTTATTAATAAATTCCTTGAACTAGATCCATGTGAACATATTGTAGATCACATTAATCTTAAAAGTAATTCCTATGATAGGTGGCTACATTTGGCTCAGTAGACAAAGGTATAAATCACCTTTTTGTTCTAACTGATTACATTGGCATTTGCTTTAGTTTGTGCCAAGAACGGCTATTTTCAAGTTCCAAAGTATCTACTTGGATCATAAACTAAGAATAAATGAAATTATTTTCAGAGAAGCACAATGCACTTCATATATTCCTTTCAATACTTCTCTGCAGTATACCCAATTTCGTTTGTTTCAGAGAGAAAAATATTGAGCTTAAAGTATCCATATTCTACGCCAGAAAGTAAGGGGTAGGGGAGACTTGCTTTGAATTTTTGTAATGCAAGATTAATTGGATGTATCCTAAGAAAATTTGCCTTAAAGATAAATGAAAATAGAATTTAAGAGCAAAATAAAAAAATCTTCTATCTTTATATGCGAAATAATAGAATTGAGAACAAGGAATCTAATTTAAATAACAGATCATGTGATATCTGGTTTACAGAGTATAAAAGTAAATATGTAACCCTGATGGCATCAGTATAGCAACATTAACATGTTTATGCTTAGGAAAATAATTAGAACTGGAATCTATTACAAGGATAATATCAGATATTCAAAAGAACCAGAATTCTGACCCAAAGGATGTAGATTTGCATTAACAAAAAAGACAAAAGCAAAAAAGAAGCCCTAATTTATATGTATAGATGCAAATTTAGGCCAACTTTAAGTGAAAAACAAATACATTTTTGTTCTTGCTACTAGGACATATTCTGAGCTATGAGTGCCAACAAGATTCTTTGTGCCCAGAACATTAACTCGGCTTTCTGAAATGTGCATATTAAAACACTGGGAATTGTAACATTCACAGAGCTGTTGTAAGGATTTCTGAAATCCACAATAAGCATACTGAATCCTTGAAAAATGCCATACTCTGAATTGGGTTATCCTATGTATTCACCTACATATAACATTTGTGGAGCTTATGTAGTTGAAGTAAGACCTTGCATGGAAGATGCTGATGCAAGAAGAAATATATTCATTAATCTTTAAGATATCACAATAGTCACATACTCTAATAGCCCCTGGCTGTATATTGTATCTTGTTTCACTGAAGAAGAAAAAAAGGTTTCTACCTTCTATACCAGTGGTTTCCAACCTTTTTTTGGCCATGCCCCACCTAAGCATTTTTAAAATTCTGATGCCTTTCTCCCTCCCCCCACCCCGTGACATATAATTCTTTACTCAAAAAGTGAACTCTATTCATGCGGCAGAAGCCTAAAAGGCCCTTAACTTGATTTAAACAAGGTTCAAATTGCCCTAGTTAAAAATCAAATTGCCCACCTGTGGGGCGTGGGTCCCATACGTTGGTTATCACTGTTCTATACTGTCTCAAAAAGATTGGCACCCTAGGCAATATTTACAAGTATGCATAAATGGATTTGCTTTGAAGTGGAACAGAACTTCATTTCTTTCATAATTTGATCTCTTTCTCCTCTTCTTCCCTTCTACACAGTCCCATCCTATTGATCTTGTACTTCTCATTCAGGATTTCACTTTTTAACAAGAAGAATCTTTTAAGAAGTGAACACACGGCAGGGCAAAGTACTTCCCATCCCATGTGACCTACTTACATATGGCATCGAAAAATGTGTGTGCAGGATGATATTCAAAGGAGAATCATAATACACAAGGGAAGATATCACTTGTGCAACCCTTCTTCATCTCAAAGCAATTAACTACACACACACACAAACACACACACACATTCAACTGAAAGCAATGTTTGTGTCTTGAGCTTAAGCAGCCATGTGGAAGTCCGGGAGATGTGAATAAGGAAGGCGGCAATGTAAACACACAAGATAATGGAATTGTTAACTCTCTCTTCCCTAACTAAAATCCCTTACACAAGTAAGGGATGTAATAATTAATTGTAGAAAATGATATATATCTTACTAGAGCTGGGAAACAGATTTTGGACATTGAGAAGTACATGGAAACCTGTGTTCCACAATCATTTTGGTGGTGCTGATATTAGAAAATCTATAAACAGAGCAAAATACATTTCACTTTAAATTTCACTTTCTTGTTAAAAATGAAATGTAGCTGCCCAGAGTCACCTTGAAGAGGAGATGGGTGGAATTGAAATTTATTCAACAAACAAACAAACAAATTTATATATATAAATTAAATTACATGTGTAGCAATGCTTGGCAAAAGTATCACATATTAAGTTTAACAATACTGAGATGAGTCCTTCCAAACTTGAACAATGATTTCCCACAGCTCATACTGCAGTTCATATGTCATTCAGTAAGGACATTACTTCAAATGGTTTCCCAAAATCTTTTTTATTAATTGATTCATGCTGAACTATTTGAGGTAACAGAAGACACTTTTTCTCCATTGACAATGTAACAGCCTTTTAAATGTCTAAAGATGACTTTGTCCATTTCCTTATTTGTGATTTATAGCATCATCTAAAGTCACCAAGCCATTGTTGTGGTGATATAAAGCCTGTCCTCATTACTCTTATCTCAGCATAACAATGGTAGGATAATGCCAAAAGATACTATAAATCACTAATGAGGAAATGCCCTGATTAGCTCTTAATAATCTTTTCTTCCAGCTAAACACATCAACCTTGTTCAATCTGAGTTGGTTTTTTGCCTTCCTTGTACCAACTCTGTTGCTTTCTTCCTGTCAATATTTTATTTGTGACATAGTAAAAGATAAAACATTTTAACATATAAAAGCTAAGATTGGGAAGATAAAATACAGATGTCTCTTAGACAATGTAAACTTGCTTAGAGTAAAGCAAATATCTTCATAATATCTCACCTGATGCCAAGCAGACATTTAAAAATAAAAATAAAAATAGATATGCGTCCAACAGTTGTATCTCTGCAAAGCCACCATCTTATCTCTTTCCTGCCTTCATTCTCTAAAGTTTTTCTAGCATCTTCTCCCACTTCCTCTTTCTTTCCTGATGTTTCTCCTTTTTTCCATATAGAAGCTTGCCAGGTAATGAACAAACTGATTGAATCTTGTATGCAGAGGGCTTTGGAAAGGAAGCTGCATGTTCTTGCATGCTGTTGCAACAGCCTAAGCTCCCTTTAGGGAATCAACTGCTCTTGGAATCTGCCTTTCTTAAATGAGCCTTAAAAAAAGAACTCTAATGTTCAAGCTGTAAAGATGGAAACTCACAAACAAATTCTATTTTTCAACATAATGGGAATTACCCCAAAATCATTCAACCGCTTTGTCAGGGTTCCAAATAGCATCCAAAAGTAATTCAGAGTCCAAGGCAAAGTTTGCTTAAAGTTCAAATTTGTTAAGAGAACCATGGTGGCACAGCTGGGAAAACCCAAATCTGAAAGCTTCCAGGTTTTCCCCACCTAGTTGAAAGTTCAAGATCTTATGCCCATCCATCACGTGGTCCAATCATTCACTTCCATGCTGGCAGTTCCACCCATCCAGTTCCGGTCAGGTGCACAGGTGCAAAGACAAAGGATAACTTTGCCTTTCTAGATAGAATTTTGTTAAGGATACACTCCTTGCAATTTTTCCTCCCATGTTCCCACAATAGCAAATGCATAGTAGAATAATAGAAAGTGTGGCAGGCCAAAGATCCAAAAGAAAAGATGGCAGCAGGCCTAACACCCTTCTTGATATATTTCCTTATATTAATTGCTACGTATTCCAGCCGCACCATTCTTCTTAGAGCTCATCTTCTGATCTTGTAAAGATGGCATGGAAATTCCCCATTTTTAGCTGTTGTGGAGTTAGTGTTTTCCTTCTTTCATCATAAGTTTTATAATGGGCACACTTTAGCATCCTTCACCAATGAAATGATTGACAGTCTTCTCAGGGACTGGGACTGCCCCCAAATCACTTCAGGCTTCTGCGAGTGTGTTTATTTCTTGCAGTCTTCGATGATAATTTTGCCTTTGTTTCCAACAGAGAACAGATATCTGACCTCTGCAGAGCTATTTACCCATGTCATAACTGACTGGCACATTCTGAACATTTGTCATATTTTTTCTTACTTGAAAAAACTGTTTTATTCATTTTCATTTTCCTTTTTATACAATCACTTAAATACTGTGCAATTAGGAAAGCAATAAACACAACTCATAACACTTCTATCCTCCATACACCCTTTCTTCTCCCCCTCCAACTTTCATTTCTCCCCTCCAGCCTTCCCCTCTTCTACTTCCCCTCCCCCTCAGACATTCCTTTCTCCCCTTCCCTCCATCTCACCCTCCTTACATTCCCCTCTCACTCCCTCTTGACTCCTCCCTCTTCTTTCCCTCTACTCCTCACTTCGGTGTATTTCTACTATTCATTAATCTATTCATTTTGTAAATTACTCTAAAATTATAAGAAAAGAAAAAAAAAAGGAAAATAAAAGGAAAAGAGAAAAAAAAGAAAAAAGAGCAACAGTATACAAGTGCATTCATTGTTTTGGAAATTGATTCTATATTTCCACCCTCCCCCACCCTCCCCCCCCGTGAATCCCCCTCCCTAGCCCCCATCCGACTTCCCAGGTCCCATTCCCGACATAACTTTTTATCAAGCACAGTCTGGAGTATATTAAAACCAATTAGATTAGAAATTAAAAAATAAAAAATAAAGGAAAAAAGAAAATAATAATAAAATAATAATAAAAAAGGGAACGCAAAAAAAGAAATAAAAGAGAAAAATCAATAAACTCTCTACCTTAAGCTCAGCTTCCCATCATTATTAAAACTTAAGCGGTGTGCATCATTCCTAATCTCAATTAATTTATTACTTGCAGGATTTCAAACTATGTTGAAACCAAGTGAGTTAATCAAATAAAATTCTACTCTAGCTAGGGGCCTTATCTCTTTATCTAAATATGCGTACCTTTAAATTTGTCCCTTTTACCTTCTTCTCTATAAAGCAATTTAAACACCTCAAATATTTCTCTCGGTTTCCATTCCAACTCCTCTCATCCTGCCTCTACCCGTGTCCACATATATATTTTATTATCATCCGTACTCCTCTCATATTTGCTCCGCCTTCCTTCGAACTCCCTGAGTATCTCCTTCCAAACATTATATTCAGATAAGAATTTCTATAAAAATCAACATACTTTCTGGCTCAAAATAAGCTCTAATTAAACCTTCATTACCCTCCCGTCTGCGCCACCCTTCCCAACTCCATTCAACCTAAACCACAATCCAAAAGCATCACAATCTCCGCCCTCCTCACCCTAAAGAATAAAACATAAACAACTTATATAAAAAATTCAAAATTATCCATCAAGTCTTTTTTAAGTCCCATACAGTATATTTTCCGAGGAAATCAGCATCACTTCTTTCAGCCTTAATGTCTCTTCTTCGGTATACCACTATACCATTTTATACAAGACAGAGTCACAAAGTATTATTCAGGTTAAAATTAAGCAAATGTTTTGGAAGCATAACTAAATCCTTGTTCTCTGCCCTTCTGCCCTTCCAGAGGGGAAAAACGATACCTCCCGCCTTGTAGTTGTGTGTTTGATTGTTTCTCTTCTACTTCTCCTTGTCTTTCTCCAAGTCCGGGTAATTCAGGAAGTCCCGCCTTTAGGATCTTGTAGTAAAAGTCCCGAGCTTCACAAACTGAATTGAGGTGATGTTTTTGTTCATCAAGTGTAACTGTAATACCATATGGCACCTCCCATCTATACTGTATCTGATTATTTCTAAGTTCTTTAGTTAGGAAAACATAGTCTCTCCTGGCTCTTAACATTTGGGGTGGTATTTCTTTAAAAACAATCAAGTCCTGTCCATCAATTCGCAGCCTGTTATTATAAAACTCTTGTAGTATCGCGTTTCTGGATTCTTTTGTGGCAAAATATATAATTATATCTCTCGGAAGCTGTCTCTGTTTTGCTGTCCACGAATTATGGTGGTAAATTTTTTGGATCTGCCAATCAAAGTTGAGTCCCGGACTTCCCACCAAACGACTGAAAGCCTCAAAAAAGGTCTGCTTCAAATTCTCCTGTTCGTTTTCACGCAATCCCCTAACTCTTATTGCAAACGCAGTCTTGTTATAGTTTGTCATAACAAGTTGTCCCTCTGCCTTTTCAACTTCCTGTTGCAACATTTCAATTTTAGATGTCAGATTAGAATTGGCTTTTTCCAAAAGTTCCAGTTTATCCTCCATTCCTGCAATATAATCTGTCATCACAGTTATAACCCTGATGGTATCCTCCTTTGTTTGAGCAATCTTGGCATCAAGTTTATCACATAATTCCGAAATAAGTTGCTTCATTTCCTGTCTAAATTCTCTAAGGGTTTCAAAAAGAAATTCTTTCGTTAACAAATCTCCAGTAGGGGGCGTAGAAGGCAAAGACTGTGGCTTTATAGCAATTACTTGGGATGTATTGTTAAAAAACGTTTCGATTGCTTTGACTTAGGAGCCATCATAAAAGAAAAAAAGAGAACAAACAAAGTCTCTGAGCACCTTGATTTAAAATAAAATACTTTCAGTAAGCTTTGGCAATTAATAAAGAGAGGTCTTCAGGAAAACAGGGCTGATTAAATATATCATGTATCAACTGCGAAAGCTATAAAATCGCCATTTTGAAAAGCAGTTAAACAAAGGAGTTTTTTGTAAAATTGAAGCTGGTATTTTGAATAATAATAAACAAAAAGGTTCTCAGGAATGGTCGCTGCTCGGATCGATTTTAAATAGCTTAGATTTGTCCTGAGGGGGGGGGGAAACGACCTGCCTTGAGCTGGAAAAAAAACAGCTGAGAAGATCTGGCTGGAGTAAAAAAAAAAAACTCAGCTTTTGTTGAACCTCTTTTCCGTTCACAGCGAAAAACAAAAGGCTGTGAACTACAAAGAGATTCTAACGACTGAGTTCCTCCCTGCCCCTTTCTAGGCTGAAAGGAGAGATATCTATAGATCTTTTAGATATACAGACCAGAACTCTGAGGGCAGCTCCTTTGAGCCACCGGCGATGGCAGGCTCTTCCCCCGGAAGCCATATTTTTTCTTGAGCTCTGTACACACACACACACACACACACACACACACACACACAGAGAGAGAGAGAGAGAGAGAGAGAGAGAGAGAGAGAGAGAGAGAGAGAGAGAGAGAGAGGTTTAGTGCTCATTTGAAAGAGTTCTAGAACAGTTTTTTTAAGACAAGCTTAGCACTCTTAAAATATTGATTTAAATAATAAAAGCTCCAGCCAGATTTGTGCTGCTAATGAGTGATTCCAGGTTCTTCATTGAGGACTACCTTTTGCTCATTGTATTACTTTGGACAGATACTGAAGCATAATACTTTGTCCACCAAATGACAAGAAAGAACTTGTTTGGAAAGATTGAAGACAAAAGGAGAAGGGGATGGCAGAAGATGACATGATTAGATAGTGTCATCACTGGAGTGAACATGAGTTTGAGCAGATTCTGGGAGACAATGGAGAAGGGAGGGATGGTGTGCTGTGGTCCATGTGCTTGTGAAGACTTGGGGATGATTTTGAGACTGAACAGCAACAAAATTGTTGGAGGAGCAGTGGCCTCTCTATTGGGCTATGTTGCCTCCCTATTGGGCATCCTCTCTGCCTGATAGATGCAACCATTCCTTGCAGCCATTGCCAAGAATGAAGTTGGCTTGTTGAGGATCTCTCTCTTTCATTTCACTCCATACTTTTCTATGAACCTGTCAACCTAATCTATTTATTTAATATATTTATACATGGTGTATCATGAACATGGAATGACATTGCAAAATAAAATTAAGTCACATTGAAACAATTACTCCACTTCATCCTACACCTCTTCTTGTTGTTTGTGGCTGTCAGGCATCCTAATTTTGCTCACCAGACTTAGTGTTCTCTCAATGGAGTGCAAGGCTATTAGCAATAAAAATAGACTTACTATGGACAGTAGGACAGAGCACCTCCATGTCTACATGTGTTAGTTAGACAACAGGGTGTTTGTGGAGTAGGATTTTTTTTAAAGTCAAAAAGAAATCTACAATCACTATTTAAGCCCCATTCTTTTTTTATGTGTGCTGTGCATGTAACATATATAAAAAGGTGGGATTCATCATGTAGTTGCAGCTTCCATCTTGACTTACTTTTATCTTTTCTATTTGGTAAATTTGATAGGTGGTAAAATCTGACATTCAACATTTGCCCTCCTCACCCTTTGATATAAAATGTTCTGTGCATAGTATATAACTCAGTCAACAATTTCCAGGGTGAACAAATCAGACAATACATCTTGGAAATACAATAAAACATTTTTTTAAACAAATGAAATGGTCATGCAAAAAGGCTCACAATTTTTGAAAAAAAAATACACAAACAATTCTGAAAATAAAAATTTAATTGGAATTACAAATATTTTCAATAGGTATGACCCTAGAGAGTGCAACTGAAAAGCATCATGACTTATAAAGATATTTGCTGGCTGCAGTAAGAATCAATAAGGAAAGACATTTCTCAACATTTCTCAACATTGAGGAAGAGAAACTCTACCCCAAAGTTCAAAATTAGATGAATAATGGAAATAGAAAAATGGTATCTAGATATGTAATAGAAGTCTAATCAAATTCAAGCAGAAATGGCTTTCTTATATGTTACATATCAAGACAAGTTAAGTCACTTTGAATAGGATTTTAAAATGTTTCAAAATAATAAAAACAATTTAAATAGAAGAGAACAATAATTCTAGGAGTTTGGAGCATAATAAATATTTAAGTAGCAGTAAAGAGAAGTAAAAAAAAAAGAGAGAGAGGGAGATTATTTGAGATTCCTGTACTTACAAGTGTATTCCTCTCTATTTCTATTTTATTTTTTAAATTAATAAATCAAATGTCTTTTGTTTGACTTTTCATTTCAGCCTTCACCTCAGTGCAAAGCTTATGCAACAGCAAAGTATTGACAACTTTGTTACCTTTTGCTATTGCCTCCTTCTAGTTCTCCTACTACTGGCTCTTAAAACCTTATGCATCATCTAATCTACTGCTGAATGTGATTTTACTTAATGAAAGTGAAGGTGGATGTACCTATTTAACCAGCCAAATCAATAAGACATTCATCAACATGAACAGATTGATTTCATTTATAGCTATGGTTATGGGCCTTCCTCCAAATGCCTGCTTGTTGAGAAAGTGTCACCACAAAAGGTCATTGTTGTCAAATGAGTACAAAATCATTTCACTGTGTAAGATCAGGTGTGGAATTATTTGTAACCATGAGATTATCCTAGTATTGATCGATCTTTCTCTATGTTGGAGTTTTATTATGAAAATTAAAGCCTTACTTCCCTTCCTAAAAACAAAAAAATAGTATCTGGTATTTCAACATGATGGAAGACTGTAGGAAGAAGGAAGGATTTGTGTTTGCGTGTGTGTGTGTGTTTGTTGGTGTGTGTGTTTTGCAAAGTTGATTAATCTTCCTTAATATTTTCTTTAAGAAAATATTGCTACCAATGACAAATGTCCATCATGAAATAATTTGTTGGTTATTAATGTCATTAATCTAAAGCTGTTCTAGATTTCAATATAGTCTACTGTCAAACTTTCAATCATTTATGAGAAAGGTTGTGGTAGTGTCAAACTTGGAAGCCATCTTATGCATTGGGCCTTCAGGCCTGCCACAATTATTGCTGTGGGAAACTGGGAGGAGGGATTATATGGAGTGGGGTAGATATAGTCAAAATAACATTCCTTTCTCAGAGAGTCAAGGACAACGTATTCTGCACCTGGTGTGGTGTGACTGGGAGGCATCTCCAGTTGGGATGGTACTTGAATGGAACATGTGATGGACATGTGGGTGTGGGGCAGGGATTTGAACTTTTGTTTGGGTGGGGAAAACTTGGAAACTTTCAAATTTGGGTTTTCCCAGATGTGCCAATATGACATCTCTAATAAAATGGAACTTTGAGAAATCTCAAGTCTCCAAGTCTTCTTTCATTAGGGGTGTTACTTGGAACCCTGACTAAATAGCTAATAACAGTTCAAATAGTGAACATTTGCATGCTTTTTCACCAAGCCTCATATTTTCCTAATTATGTTTTGTCCTAGTTTTTGCAAAAAGGCCCAGAACTATGATTATAATAGTAATGGGACAAGGTTTTTGAGCCCAGATGTTTTTTGAGAGGGAAATGAGAAGATGGGACACTAGGGAGGGAAAAAGAGATCATCAGAAAAAAAAATTGAACTGTTTTGTTAGATGAATAGGTGAAGTTCCTTCTCTACCTTCAGCCCTGCTTTAATTAATTTTAAATGAAAATCATAACAGGTCTCTCCCCTATTTTAGTATGGGAACAACTATAAGGAAGCTGCCATATAGATTTCCTCTATATAGTTTCATTGCAGTTAAGTACATAAACCACACGGGGCAAGTATGCAACACATACTTGTGTTTGCAACACATATACTAGTATCATTTATTGAATCCTGTGACCAATGTTCCCTCTAATTTTTTTTCAGTGTGTGTGGAAAAGTATAGTGTTCGAGCGGCACATTTTCATGCCTGAGCACCTGAATTTTTTTTAGCCATAATTGCCAACAGAGCAGATGTTGGGAGGGGGTCAAGGAGGAAAAGGGTCCCCTCCCTCTCCCTCAGACCCCCAGGAAGGAAGGGAGGGAAGGGAGGGGGAGAGAAAGAAAATGGGAAACAAGAAAAGGAAAGGAAAAAGGAAAGGAAATAGAAAAGAAGGACAGGAAAAAGGAAAGGAAATGAGAAAGAAGGAAAGGAAAAAGGAAAGGAAAGGAGAAAGGAAAGGAAAAGAGAAAGGAAATGGAAAAGAAGGAAAGGAAAAGGAAAAGAAGGACAAGAAAAGAGAAAGGAAAGGAAAAAGGAAAGGAAAAGAGAAAGGAAATGGAAAAGAAGGAAAAGAAATGGAAAAGAAGGAAAGAAAAAGAGAAAGGAAAGGTGAAAGGAAAGAAGAAAGAAAAGGAAATGGAAAAGAAGGAAAGGCAAAGAGAAAGTAAAGGAAAAAGAAAGGAAGTTAGAAGAAGGACAGAAAGGAAAAGGAAACAGTGGAAAGGATTCGTACTGTTCAAAAATCAAGTCTCAAGATCCCGTGGACCCCTTTGGCTCAGGCATTCCAATTCCACGCTGCTTCCCTCTCTCCCCAAAGTGAAGGGATCGCAGAAAAAATGCTGAGCCCAGAACGGGGCTTCAGATGAGGCAATGCCTGAGAAACCTCGGATGTGCATAGAAACGCAGGCTACAACCAGCGAATCCTGTTTTCCCAGGAACTGACGAAGCTCCAGAGGACCAATGGGAATTCTCCCTTCTGCAGTGTCATCGGTCTCTGGGCAGAGTCTTCCTTGATTTCACCAATCACCAGATGGAGGAGAGAGTTCAGTGCAGAGAGAGAAGGGAGGGAGGGGGGATATTTTTAGTCACATTTAAAAACATTGAAAAACACTGCGCTGCAGTTTGAAACTTGTGTGCGGTGTTTTTTTGTTACCTGCGCAGCCGCGCAGGCACGCAGCTTAGAGGAACGCTGCCTGTGACTGTTCACAGAATCAAATAACTGATGTTCAGCACCATCAATGAATGTTGCATAAGCAAATCAATAACATGGGTGTTAAAAGTTTTTTTTTAATATAAGGATTTTAATTGACCCATCCCTGCCTAGCTATTCCGCTCAAAGCTTTCCCATGAGTGTATCCTTCCCCAGATTATTCATCAAGCTACCTAGGTAGCATAGTCTTAAGAAGTTGGAAAGAACTACCACCCTGGTAGTTCCAAGAAATATAAAGCAAGATATAAAAGGCATGTTTAGGAAATCAAAGAGAAATCTTGTCTGCAAAAGCCATATCCATCATATCTTTGTTATAAAAGTTTTTCACAGTTACATCTCATTTACTGCTGAGACATCCCCAATTTCAAAGGGACAAAAAAGGTAAAAACAGTTATAGGCTAGTATTCACATTACTGTGTTTAAAAGACATGCTGAATTCTTAGTATTATTTTATTGCAAATTTGTTCCATTTCTCTGGCATGTATGCTTTCATGCTAGTTTGCCATGGATGACGTGCAAATGGCATAGAATGTGGCACCTACAATATTTAAAGCAAACAATTGAAAGTCTCCAAACTCTCGTTGGTATATTTGAAGAAGTTAAAGTGGCAAGGACTGGAAAAGAAATTGCTTAGGTATCACATTGTTTTTCTGAGCAGACAACTCCCACGGGGAAAATGAACAGCTGAAGTATGGCTAGACTGAACCCACTCAATTAGAGTCCATTCAAATGTAGGGAAATGAAAATAGAATCTCACAAAACACTGTGTACAACTTTTATTCCAAGCCAGAATTTTGCAGCAGGAGCACAGAGCTCAGCAATAAGACTGCAATGGATAAGCCACCTGCTCCAATGTAGCCTGATCTTCCAGTTCAAGCCTATGATCTAACTGGCTAGTAAGTGGTGCTGACATTTCAAGTATTTCACTATTTTGGGATGGCAGATTCTCATTTCTCAAATCCAGATTTAAGACATCCTAAGCTTTTCAAATGTTGTAAAGCAGGTTCTCATACTGGGCATTTACTACTTTTTATATGGCTTTGAGCTGGAATGTGGCCCATGACTTCCTGCCTCTTACACAGAGGTAGGTTGCTACTGGGTTGGCCTGGTTCGGCCGAGTAGGTAACTCAGCCGGCCAAGCCCCTGAACCGGTTCTATCGGCAGTGCCGTAGGCGCCACCATCTTGTTTTTTGCTTCTGTGCATGCGCATAAGCAATTTTTACTATTTCACATGTGTGCATAGTGTGTATCAAGCACGCACGTGGCCAAAGAATGTCCCTGAGCTAGCTGACAGTGGAAGAAGCTGGAACCCACCCCTGCTCTCACATAAATGCTATTATACCATAAATTAGATGATGCTCTTCATTACCAATTAAAGTAAGCTACTCTAGTTTATATAAAGCTGCAACCTATAAACCTGTGGCCATTTTTAACTCCTTTAATTAAAAATGCAATATTTTCTATTCACCCACGCACCCTTTTCTTCACGCTGCTACAAATATCACTTAGCAAAAAGGGCATGGGAAATCAAGACATTTACATATGGTATAATCTTTATTTTGCCTCGTTGCATGGTAACATGTATATTGCAAGGGTACTTGTGTTTTTAGGGAGGAGTATTATTCAGAATGAATAATTATCGTATTTTGAACAAAAGAAGTAGCCAGGTTGTGTTCTTGTCATGGTGATGTGCAAGTGGGGAAAGTCCCAGAAAGTCTCTTCCACAAATGGGAGAATCCTTTGCATTAAAAAAAAAGGATCAGAATATCCGAAAAAGCTACTACTTTAGGAAAAAGAACAGAAAGTGACTTCATTTTCCTGCATCACACCCATGTATTTCTTTCCCTAAATCAATTTCCATGCTTTACAAAGCTAGAACCTAAGCAATAAAACTTGTTAAGGATGTTCTGAATAAACATAAAAGCTTTGGTAACTGAAAAACACGAATCATGCTTTGTTGAACATGTTATTCTTCAAAATATTCCAAATGTTCCACCTAGCTTCTTTTGAGGTGCTGTCACTGCCTGTTACTCAACCACGCATGGTATTCCCCTCTTGGTATTATGGACTTGTTATCTAATAATACAGGCAAATTTAAAAATACAGAGAATGTCCATTTTAGCAACCTTCTGCTTTCATTGGGTTAAATTTCAGACAGATGGCCTGAACAGCTGGGGAGTTAGTCTGTGAGGTAATATCAAGGCCCCTGCAGCTAAATTTGCTATAGCTTATAGACAATTTTGATAGCTGAGTGGGTATATATTAGTGTCAGATTGTCAACAGTTAAAAAGCAATGCTAAAAATCATGGTGTTCTCTGAGAAAAGCTTGTTCCTCACTAACGTTGTAATGGGTTATTAATTTTTTTTTTTTAAAAAAATGCAGCGTGTTCCATTGCTTTTATGGACAGATGCTGTGAAATTCATTATAATATAGTATGATATGATATATTATGCTATAATCTTCCTTTGTTTGTTATTATTTTTCTTTTTTGTACACATATTATTGACTCTTGCTTGGGTCATACTGAATACCTGAGTGTTTCTTGTCATGGTTGTTACTGTTTTGGCTTTGGAACATAACATCACAGGTATTTTTTTAACCATCTTGACATGCTGAGATTGGTATGCAGTGCAACAAGATAAAGGAGACTGAAATTACTGTATTGCTTCTAGCTATAGGTTGATATCATTTTTGAATGTTTTGTGCAGCTAGGTAATTTTAAACCACTGGCCTGAGCAATCTTACATGAAGCCTCCTTAAAGTTTGATTCCTGTAAATTGAGTTCAGTCTGTGGTGGATGGTCAGGTACTTTTGGGAGGCAACAATGTGAAAGTGTTTTGCCATTGACTTCTTATAAAATATTTCTTAAGTTTTCAGTCTAGCCTGATAATTCTCCAGTTGTCTTATTCAGTTGTCAATCAGATTTGATCTTACTGTTGGTAGCATTTTGAGATCAGCTCAGGGGTGGGATTGAAAATTTTTAGCAAGGTGTTCTCTGCCTGGTTGTTGGGTTGCTGTGGCCATGGGACATGACCTAATTGGCTTCCTGCACCGTGGCAGCAGGGGGGTATTTTTGCCCTTCCCAGGCTCCAGCAGCTTTCCTTGAGCCTCTGGGAGGGTGAACACGGCGTCCTCCCGGGCTCTGGAAGCCCTCCAGAGGCCAGAAACAAACCAGTTTCTGGACTTCTGGTACTTCTGGTAGGCCTGTTTTTTGCCCTCCCAGAGCCTCTGTGTAGGCACTGCACTTACCTGGCATGATGAACGGGCTTTATGGAGACTCCTGAGAGGAGAGGGGCAAGGTGAGTGGTGTCAGCTGGTCCTTGAAACTCCTGGTTTGGTGAACTAGATTAAAATTAATATCTGGTTTGCCCAAACTGGTCTGAACCAGCTGAATTCCACCCTTGGATCAGCCAAGTAGATTAAGTGTTGCCACAGGTCTGGGTCTTCAAGTCAAACACAACCTGTGTTGTGTTCTTGACAATAGTACAATAGTGATATATCAGTGTCTTCTTCCAAGATGCTTCTTATTTTCTAGGTCTAGCTTGGAGTAAGAGTATTTGATGCTTAGTACTCATATCCCAGTGCTAACTAGCTTGATGGTACTTAGCTTCTGAAGATAGGTGAAATATGCCAGGTATCTCCACCTGATTATTTTCTAGGAACCCATTTGAAATTGCATATTTAACTATGAAGTACACAGGTTTCTTTTCCCTATGCAGCATTCTGTTCCAGGCTTATCTAGTTTAGTGCCTAAAATACCAGATTAGAAATCAAGAGACTGCCTTAGGCATAAAAGTCAGCTGGGTGACTTTGAGCAGACAACTCTCTCTCTCAACCAATCACTTAAATCATGGCAGCACTAACTACAGGAATTAGACAGAGTTTCAGCAGTTTTTTTTAATAATATATTTTCAAATCCTAACACATAGGTGAGATATAACAGATTAAAACTGGAGCCAGAAGAGAAAGTGGCTTGCATTGTTGGTCTAGTTGTTGTTATTTGCATTTGAGTTAGTTTTTGACTCCTGAAAATTTCCTGGAAAAATCCCTGCTTTTTTCTTGACAAGATTTTGCAGAAGTGATTTGCCTTTGCCAGCTGGTGACCGTTTTAAGCTCACCAAGATGTCTTTGTGAATAAGCTAGAACCAGATTTTATGGTTTCCCAAATTCAAGCCTGATGCCTTAACTAGTTTGCCAAACTGGTTCTATTCTTGGATTAGAGCAGGTAATAATTGCTCTGGAAAAAAGGGGTGCAGTTTGGGAATGCTCTTTAATCCTGCACTGTCCTTAAATTCTCGATTTAGGTCACTAGAAAAGAGTTCCTATTCCAACTACATCCCTTCTTGAAGAGGTCTGACTTGCCCACTATTATTCATGTTCTGGTTCCTGTTGTGACACACTCTGGGTATACACTCTGAGATATACCTGAAGGAAACTGAGCAAGTGAAATAAATTCAGAATGCAGTGACCCAGGCTTATATCTGCTCTTTCCAAGCAGAGTACACATCTGTATAAGCAAAGCTTCACTACCTTCCCGGAGATTTAATGTGTTTGTACTAAAACTTAAATCCACCAATGGTTGGGTTCTGCCCTCCCTGGTATATAAAAGCTTACCAATTAGATTAGACACATTTTGCTGTAAGTTGAGTGACATTTCCCAAATCCAGTGCTAGCTGTACAACTGTATTTTTTAAAAGAAATAAATAAATGAAAATCCTGGGGGGAAAACCCTGGCTATCAGGGGTAAAGCTCCCTTCAGTTATTTTGTAGAACATTTGAAAAGAATACATCTTTACAAATTACCCTGTTACCTTCAGATGCTCCCATTTCTCTGGAGAATCAAGGAAAGAAAAGAAAGCACTTAAAGAGCAATCAAAACTGTGTCTCACCTATCTCTATTTCCTTATTTAGTCTTGCTTTGTGGCTCTGGATTGAGAAAACAGCAAGAAGCTGTACAAGCATGCTCCTTCATTTCAAAGGAATAGAACCCAGTGAGAAAAATGTTTGCTTATTTATTCAAACTTTCTTAAAAATCAGTATGCACTAAAGCTCAAAAGATAACCTACATAAAGACTATCATCTAATGAGCTTATGTTTAAGAGAAAGGGATGAAATCAACATATTTTCAAGAGGATGCATGACAACAAAAGTTGTAAGATAGAAATATGTTTAGACTAGCAGACTTTGAATAATATATTCTGAATGCCATCCTTGAAGTTTATTCGTAAACAATGGAAAATATTCATAAGAGTACTATTTTTGTCTGGTTACATGTTTGGTTTCTAGAAAGTATTATAAAAGGGATGCTCTATAAATGAAATATGAGACAAGGTATGACAAAGGATTGGAAAAAAGAAATTCTATCAAATTGTGCAACTTTCATTTGAAGGTTTCATATTTTGGGGGATATTAAAGGGTGTTGAAGCTACTATTAACTCACTCAATGGATGTTTATTTAATTTATTTTATTTCTATAGCTGCTCATCTCAATAAGTGATACTAACCCTAGCCAGAATTTCAACAATTTTGGATAATATGATTGATAGTCTGTCTTATAGGTCAGACAATTTTATATGACAACATCTCTGAGTTATTTATAAGACAAGTCAGCTTCAACAAATGCAATTACATTCTTTCTTTACTAGAAAAAGTGAGGTAAATGGGAGGTTAGACCAAGAAAGCTTTTTACTTGAAATAAAACCTGACTGTAATATTCAGAACCAGTTTCTGCTATCTTCTATTGATGACTGATGTATGGTAGACAATTCTTTGACATACAATGTGATTCTTGAATTTGTTATTTTGTTATTTGCTGTGTTCATTTCAGTGATGTGCAGTGAGGTTTATGGCTGGTGAGGCAAAAAGAAAGAAAGCGGATTTTGCCCGTCCCGCTGCTATGTCCGACATAGAGGCGCCCTGCTCTATGTCGGATATAGTGGTGGGGCAGCCAAAAGCCGCTTTCTTTCTTTTGCTGCAAAAGAAAGAAAGCGGCTTTTGCCTGCCCCACCGCTATGTCCGACATAGAGGCGGGATGCCTCTATGTTGGACATAACGGCAGGGCGGGCAAAAAGAAACAAAGCAGGTTTGGCCACCCCACCGTTATGTCTGACATAGAGGCACCCCGAAAAGTCAGATTTTCTGGGTTTACAGGTGTGTACATTTTTCTTCTGCAGAAACAACCACTACTAAACCTCATTAACATTTTGCATCCAAATAACCTGTTGAGTTTCTTCATTTTGAATATACTTTCATGACTTTTCTGCTATTACAAATCATAATAAATATCAGATACTACTCTACAAAATAACTTAGATTATGTAACTGAATGGTCAAACAATTAGCATATCCAAATCTCTGATAACAATGTACTCAGCCCTACCCATTGGCAATAAAAATCAAAACATCAAATACAAGCTGGGCAGAAACGATCAAAAAGATGACCCATACTCTGTCACTCACAACTGCATACCCATTCATCAAATTTAGTGCATCTTCTGGTACCTGCTTTTCCAGTGGCTATGTAGAGGAATGCTCCCTCACATTGCCTGCCCCCTTACTTGCTTCCGCCCCCCCGCCCAGTCACTGCTCGCTTGCCTACCTGTCCACACAAGGCTTGCCCCGCCAACAGCTGCCTTGTTACCAATAGGGAGTGGGAAATCAATGCAGAGGGAGGAAAATGCATGCATTCCCCACGCCGTCCATTGGAAACGAGGCGGCTGTCAGAGAAAAGAGGGCAGCATATGGCATGTGGGTTTGTGTAGCAGCCGAAGAAGGAACAGGAAGCAAGGATTCGGCTGTTCCACAAGCCCACAGGTGCTCACTGCCTTCTTCTCTCTGACAGCTGCCTGGTTAAAAAGCCACCCCCCATGGCATTTTTCCCTGGGGAGGTCTGCAGAACATCCCAAGACCTATGCCACCACATCTGCCCTCTTCTGGGACAGGTCCTATTCAGAAGGACAAGGCCTCCGTGGTCCCCCTTGCATTCCTCCTCTTCTGGCCATGGCAGCTTGCTGTGGAAAACATAGGCGTGCACACGCTCAATTACAGCCCAAAGAAGGACCAAAACCCCTCTCCCAACTGGCCCTTCCTCCCTCGGAGGGTTTCGGAGGGAAGCTTCTGCAGAAGCCTGGGTGAGTGAGAACAAAATCCCACCATTCTCCAAGGCTGGAATTATATGGGGTATGCGTGCATGCCTATGTTTTTCATGGTGTGGAGCCACAGCAAGGCTCTGTGTGGCCGGCAATGACTCTGGAGCCCATCTGCAGTTGCGGGGGGCCCCTCGCATTCCTCGTCTTACCGGATTGCCTCTGGAGTCGTTGCCGGCTGCACAGAGCCTCACTGTGGCTCCATGCCATGGAAAACATAGGCACACATTACACCCCATATAATTACAGCCTCAGAGGCTTCGTAATTGTGGGTATGCACGTGCCTATGTTTTCCATGGCATGGGACCACAGCCGGAAGACGAGGAACACGATGGGACCAGCAGGGCCTTGTCCTTCTGAAGAGGACCTGTCCCCGAAGAGGGCAGATGTGGTGGCATCAGTCTTGGGATGTTGTGCAAAGCCTCCCAGGGAAAAACATTGTTGCCAGGTACTTTTAACTATGTATTTTGGTGCTATGACTGCAGAATGCTGCAAAAACCATAAATGCAGGCCAGTTGTTGAGTGTTTCAAATGTGATTGGAACACTCAACAAGGTAACCACAGTGTGTCTGTGTCTGTGTCTGTGTCTGTGTCTGTGTCTATCCGTATGTGTGTGAGAGAGTGAGTGAGAGAGACAGACAGACAGAGACAGACAGATAGACAGACAGAGGCACAGAGAGAGCGAGAGGGAGAGGGGGGGAATCAGAGAGAGACGGACAGACACAGAGAGACAGACAGAGAGGGAAACAATGAAGGGGAGGGAGGGAGGGGGAGAGACAGACAGACAGAGAGAGACAGAGAGAGAGAGACACACACACAGAGTGAGTGATTAAATGAGTAAGTGAGAGACAGGCACATACACACTCACACATACACATAGAGAATGACAGAGAGAGAGAGAAAGGGAGGGGAGAGAGACACACAGAGAGACAGAAAGAAATGGAGAGAGACAGAGACAGACAGGCAGACACACAAACAGAGTGACAGATATGGGGGAGGGAGGAGAGAGAGACAGAGATATACACAGATATATATATATATATATAGTCAGACAGACACGGAGAGAGAATGACAGAGAGAGAGAAAAGGAGGGAGAGAGAGACAAAAAGCCATAGAGAGAGAGACAGAGAGACACAGAGAGAGAGAGATGGAGAGAGACAGAAAGAGAAAGAAAGAGAAAGAAAGAGAAAGAAAGAGAAAGAAAGAGAAAGAAAGAGAAAGAAAGAGAAAGAAAGAGAAAGAAAGAGAAAGAAAGAGAAAGAAAGAGAAAGAAAGGAAGGAAGGAAGAAGGAAGGAAGAAAGAAAGACAGAAAGAAGGAAGGAAAAAAGAGAACTTATGACAGAATTGAGCCCAAAATTTTGGTTGTTAATTAAGAACATCTTAATTAAGAACACACCTACAGAATAGGTTCTAAAATTTTTTGAAACCCACCATTGACCTAGGAGTACTCATTTCAAAAGATCTAAGCCCCAGAGCTCACAGTAACAACGTTGCCAAAAGGGCATTCAGAGTTGTCAACCTTATTTTAAGTAGCTTTCCCTCTAGTAACACTATGCTGCTAACTAGGGCATACAAAACCTTTGCCAGACCTATACTTGAATACTGCTCACCTGTCTGGAATCCACACTGCATTTCGGACATTAAAACATTAGAGATGGTCCAGAGGTATTTTATAAGAAAAGTAGTCAGCTCCTCTGCTTGTAATAAAATTCCGTATACCACCAGGATTGAAATTTTAGGCCTGGATAACCTTGAATTACGCCATCTACATTCCGACCTGAGTTTAGTGCACAAGATAATCTGCCATAATATCCTACCTCTTAATGACTACTTTTACTTCAACTGCAATAACACAAGGGCTACCAGGAGATACAAACTAAATGTAATCCATTCTAATCTTGATTGCATGAAAGACAATTTCAGCAATAGAGTAATAAATGTGTGGCATACCCTGTTTCTGTTGTTAGTTCCTCTAACCCTCATACCTTTTACCTTAAACTGTCTATCATGGACTTTAAGAGATCC
This sequence comes from Thamnophis sirtalis, assembly GCF_051295495.1. Taxonomy (NCBI): domain Eukaryota; kingdom Metazoa; phylum Chordata; class Lepidosauria; order Squamata; family Natricidae; genus Thamnophis; species Thamnophis sirtalis. Next base: position 52,521,371 of record NW_028261385.1, read on the forward strand.
CTAAGGGGGCATGCATAAGCGCACCAGCGTGCCTACCATCCCTGTCCTACCATCCCCATTAATATGTACCTTTTTATGTGTTTATGGCTATGTTTTGCTTATTTGTATCCATTTATTTGTGCCATTTTTTCATGTGTTTTCATACTTGTTTCCTTGTACTTGTTGACAAATAATAAATAATAAAATAATTATAAAAGAAAATAATGAGTTGAGATTTGTCTGCTCCATTTCAGCTTGATGAAAATGTGTTCAAAATCGAGTCTGCTTCCTTTTGGAATTGGCTGATTCTTAGGAACAAACCTGTTGTTGTTAGTTGTGAAGTCATGTCTGACCCATCACAATCCCATGGACAATGATCGTCCAGGTCTTCCTGTCCTCTACCATCCTCTGGAGTCCAGTTAAGCTCACGCCTACTGCCTCAGTGACTCTATCCAGCCACCTCATTCTCTGTCATCGCCTTCTTCTTTTGCTCTCAATCTTTCCCAGCATTAGGCTCTTCTCCTGTGACTCCTTCCTTTTCATTAGGTGGCCAAAGTATCTGAGTTTCATCATGCACAAACCTAGATTGAAGTATTTTCATTCCTATCCAATATCTGAGGTGATAATCACAATTCTGTAAACATATGGACACCCAAACATCTGATAATGAGTCCACATGTATTGTACATTAATTCATGGCATAAATTTGTGGACATAAACATTATCTGAGCTGCTACTATTCAACCCTGTCATTATCAAGCAAACTGAACAGCCAGTGTAGGCAACAAAGGATCCACTGAAGCAGATTATGAGACATTGATCAATACAATTGCCAACTTTTCTCACTGCTCAGTATATGTTGGTATTCAACAGTGGGGTGATTCTTCTGAGATTCTACTGAAAGGACATCTCACATATCCCAGCCCACATAAAGTTAAGGATTTGCAAAACAAATAGTAATATACTCTGGACGCCACTCAGCCAGGATCTGTTTTTTAATATTGCAGAAACCAGTGTTTGTTAGAAACAGTGAATCTAGACCAGGATGGCTGCTGCTATTTCAGATTGCTGTTACTAGCAAAGAATCAGTTGCCAGTCTGATTATTTAGATGTCTTTAGCACATTGAACATGTCACATAAAGGAAAACATGAATAAATGTTGAAGAAATTGGAGCAATCTTCCATTTTATTTCTCAATCTATTCAAAGCATTTTGAAGACTGTTGTACAATGATTTTCACTCTTTTTAACTTTGGTAAGCAGAGTAAGAGGCAGGGAATACCAGAAATCAATTATTTCTTCATCTGTCCAACAAGAGAGTGAAAAAAAAACAACCACCACTTAGTGCTCCACTCACTGAACTACACTAATTACACCGGAATAACAAAAATCTATTCACTGAAAGTGGGAAAAGGTAAAAGGATATCAAGACAGTCTTTCAGCTTATATTCAGGAAGGGATTTTCCTGAATTGCAATGATAATTGTGAATTGCATTGTACAGTGTCACTATGTTGTAAGAGATAGAAAAGAAAATAATGGCTTCTAAGTCCGGAAAGTCATCTGAAGGAATGGTTTACTACTGGCTGATCATATATGCAGGGAAATCAAGTGAGCCAGTTTTTATAAGAACAAAAATACAGGAACTTTGTAACTGACCAGAAACTGACCACTATAGATCAGATTCCCTGATAAACTTACTTGTGGAATCAAAATGTAAAGTTCTCTGTTTAGGCATAAGGAGGCAGGAAGAAGTACAAGTTCCTGAAAAAGGGAAAACAACAGCCTTGTGGAGCTCTAGCACCACAAATCTCAGGATTTTGTCAATTGGGCCAGAAGAAACCTTTCCTTGCTGTCCAAGGGGACAGCAGCATGCAATTACATCACTTCATTGCTGATATAGGAATAAAACTAAAAATTCTCGTGCAAATATCTTTAACTGAGGCATTTGCAACTGTTTAACAAGCAATTGAGCCATAATATTTTTGAGGCTGAAATAATTTCTTCATTTTAACTTATTAGGTTTCAGTAAGTTCATATTGTTATTTCGTATGATATGGAAAGACTCTGAGTATTTGACCTCATAAACCACTATTTTTTTTTTAAAAAAAATCAGTGGCTAGGCACATAGTATATAGCTGTGATGGCGAACCTTTTCAGCACCAAGTGCCCAAACAGGAACATGTGTGCATGCGCATGCATGTGTGTGCCAGAAACATGAAAACCAACTGGCTGGCACACGTGCCTGTTTTTTTGGGTGTTTTGGGGTGTTTGGGGGGCATTTTCTGGGGGCATTTTCTGGGCCCAAAACAGTCTGTAAATGGCCTGGAAAATGGCCCAGAAAATGGTCTGGGTTTTTTGGGTGTTTTGGGGCCATTTTCAGGCTGTTTTCCAATGCTCTAGTGCCTACGAAGACCAGCTGGTGATGGGTGCACATAACCACAGAGGCTATGTGTGTCACCTCTGGCACACTTGCCATAGGTTCGCCATCACAGGTACAAACAATATTTTGGTTTTTTGTGTTTATATATTTCAGACCCAGAGAATTACTCTTAGCAATTGATACCATAAAAAGAATAAATCATTAGAAAATCCTACAAGTCAATAAAAGCCTAAATCATCTGTAATACAATAGGTGCAGTGTTGATAATTCAATCCCCAAAAGCCTTTCCTGATAAGAAAACTAGTAATAAGGCCAACAAGCCCTTATTTACATAGAATACTGTATAGAACACTGTAGCTGGGGCAGGAGTGATGTCACCTAATTGGATAATGAAACATCTAGAAGAAAACTGCCTACTTCAGAAAGTATCAAGAACCCCACAGTTAATAGAATATTCTGGATGTCCTCTAGAACAGGACAAGGTGTTTCATTTTCTCCCAGAATACACCACTCGAGCCATTCTAGAATGACTCTGAGAAAGTGGCTTGTGATTTGCTAGCTGTGTTCCAACATCAATGGAAAGTTTTTCTTCTTCAAAGGATGCAAATTGTTGTTCTTTTCATTTGATTTGCAGTTGCATTTTCATGTTTGGCTGGTGAATGAAATAATTAAGGTTGTGATGCTGAAATGATCCATTTTTCTATGAATGGATGATGAAGGACTAATGCCTTCACAGCAGGACAATGGAGAAGATGAGGAAAAAGATGAGGAACAGCTGCCTTTCCATAAATACATTGGTGTTCATGTGAAAACTTCCACAGTGAGGGTGACTTTCAACAGTGCATGGTTTATTGATAGAAAAAAGAAACTTACGCACAAAACAAAAACAATTTTTTTAATCTTAGTTCTCTTTCTAATAATAAAATATCATGTTTCCACTCTGAGATAATTTTGCAGAGCTACAGTAGCCAGTACGCTTGCATAGCTATTTTGAAGGAGTAACATCTGTTTCTAGCTATAAATCTGTCATATAACCAGTAAATTCCAACAAGGAGACATTACCAGTTTATAACTTGAAGCCCACAATAGCAGAGATAAAAAGAATATGTCTTGCTGAACAGTGGCAATGTCATCTCGAGTTCACTTGCAAGCATAACAGTCTCTCAAATCACACTTTCATTATGGTTTTATAAGTTGGACTGGTTACTACAGGGACTGAGTCTTGATGATGCTTGATGCCAGATTTTCTAGGTTTTTAAAGAGATCTTAAGCTGGACAAAGAAATAGTATAACAAAAAGGCTCCCGGATTTTTTATCCTCATGCTGTGTGCTTGACTTCATGAATAAACTGACAGGAAACATAATCAATGATTAAGCACCAATGTCTTCCTTAGGGATAAGTAAACAGCTTGATCTTTGTGAATTCTAATACAAATCTGTTCCATATTTCCTAGAGCAATGTGTGGCTCAGAATATAGTACCTTTGTCCAAATATCATTTTTACAAAAGCCCTAAAGTCTTTTCATAGATTTTTTTTTGAGATGGGGAAAAAAAAGACATAAGGATTTATGTGTATAGTTTTTACAAAAATATATACAACTGAATTAACTCAAGTTTATTGTTAGCACTATTCTCCCCCCCCCCTCTGTCTGGGCGAAAGCAACAGTGAGGAAAGATGCAGGGTTTGGATTTTCAGAACAGAAAACAGAAGAAGGGGGTGTTGAGAGATGTCTCCCTATTGCCTACTGTGGGAAAGTAGAGAGGGAAAAATTTCTCCCTATCTCATAAGGTGAAAAGTGGGGTTCATTGAAGAAGCTGAATGGTGGGAGACTCAAGATAGACAAAAGAAAAAAAGTGCACATCGTTAAACTACAGAATTCACTTTTTTGAAGAAAGAGTATAACTCACCAATTGGGTTTTTTTTAGAAGTTAGGCAGCATCACAGAGAACAGGCTACATGTAAGCCTTCTTTAAGTCTTTTTAGTTTGAACTGATTATTAGTAATTTCATTTTTTTTCTTATATCGGAATTGATTTGTATTTCATTTCATTTTACCTTCTATTGTTGACCATTTGGAGTGTCCTTTAGTACAAAGAGAATACATTCCCTACAATCCAAAGGTTGTAGAAAATATTAGATAATGGCAGAAATGAATATTCTGTGTTAAATTAGAAGTGCTTTTTATGTCATAGCTGATTTCTATATCCAGTTGACTTTGCTAGGTGGTAGAATCAGGAAAAAATATACAGAAGTCAGGGATGTAAGAGACTAAGAAAAAGCATTTGATAAAAGTGTATCTACTGTTTATATTTTAAATGTTGTTCAAATGATACTGTTTATTAATAAACTTCATTAGGGCTGCAGTTTTTGACTGTAAATTTATACACGCAAGTTCTGTGGCATTAATATTAGTTACCTCTGAGTAAATGTAGAATTGTACAATCAATTTAGCAACCTGCAAGTCTGTATGTATGTATGTCTGTATAATTTCTTCTTGCTGCTGCATCATTTTCTGGGAAGCCTAAGACCATTAGTCCTCCTCCACACAAGACTCCCTTTGTCTATATCATATGACTGCTTAAGTCAATATTGCACAAAGAAACTCTGTAGTTGTACTCCTGATAAGTTTGAGATTAGTTTTCAAATTAGGGTTACATTCAACTATACTAATTAGAGCTACAGTTGTCTGATTTCTATCTAAGATAGACCTAGTGGTTGCACACAAGTACTAAAGAACAGACTTCACAAATTCATTTTAGTGCTTTTACTTTTTCAGATTATTTTAGAAGAAAATTATATCAGGGAACTTAATTGTGACCAATATCTAATTAATATCAATGACTCTCAAACCTGAGACTCAACAGATAATGTGTAAGTATGGAAAAAGAAAGGACAAAAAATCCTGGAATTATTTATAGCTAAAATGTGTCAGCCCACTGTAGCTAAAATCACTCATGGTGACAGCATGCCATAAATGTACTAATAAAATCCATATATAGATTACAGTACAGCCAACAATAAATTAAAACACTGTTAAAAATAATAGACAGTAAAAGAATCACCAGAAAGAAAAATTAAAAGTATCATGGGGTGAATGTTAATCATAAAACCATAAACAAGGAAACTGGATCCTTGAAAGGACTACAAGTTTTTTATTTACTTATTTATTTATATCTTGCCCTTATTATTTTAATAAATAACTCAAGGTGAAAACATTTTTGATACTATTTCATCTTTCTATTCTTCCACAACAGCTCTGTGAGGGGAATTCAGCTGAAATTCTTTGTCTCATGCCAAAATAAATAAATACATAAATACCCCCACTCCCCCCAAATCAGATTAGGCATCCTGAGAAACATGTTTTTTAATGAATGTTTCAATTGAAAAGACCACTTGCCTTATTTCAAACAAGGGAGGAATAAGGTCTTTTTTATTGTGATCTCAGAACAAGGACAGGAAGAGATGAAAGTAAATATAATGCTAAGGTCTCAGTTTATAGATTAGCAGCAGCAATTTGAAAACAGAACCAAATGGGAACTAGCACTCATTAAGTTTATGTTCAAGTTGACAGTTTCTTTAGAATAATGTAATGGTCAATCATAGTAAAAACAGCAAATTGTAAAAATGTGACAACACCCAGCTATAATTATTTATATCTTTTAAATCAAATTATTTCTTTTCAGGTGTAGTTTCATTACCCCTTCTTTAATGAAACTGAGATCAATCCTTCTTTTAAAGAAGAACTTATGGCCTATTAGACTCAGAACTGATCTCATCTTACTGAATGTAAGAAAATAACAATTGTGGGAACAAAAAGTAAACCTTACTAAAAATCAAATAATTTCTCTGCATGTATTGGTCTAAAAGCGGAATGTCAATTGGAAAAATCCAATCAGTATGTGATCCTTGAATCATCCATAAAATGCCAGAAATTGAAATGATAAATCAGAAAAAATAGTAGAAAACAAAAGAAACATGTTTCTTCCTTTCTGAGCACCATCATAATATTAGTAAATAGAGAAGGAAAGAAATATTTGTGTGTGTGTGTTTTTCTACCATTTTACTATCTATTATTAATGGAAAGATATATTAATGAAAAATGTATCAAGTATAAAGCAAGTATAAATGAATACATAATTATATTCAGAGTTTTTAATCAGTTAAAAGACTTTTAATAAGCTTGGCCTTGTAACCTAGTTCTGAAATTTTGGCTTCCTACACCAGACTTTGGACTTCAAATATTGAGCTGTAGAAATGTTTGATATACCAGGATTGAAATAATATAAAATAAAATAAATCAGTTTTTCCAAAAAGTTTTCAAAAGCAATCAAAATTGATTTTTTTAAAATTATGGTTAAATAAGGAATTGTATTTTGGGGGGGGGGGCTAAATTGTCAAGCACATGAAATCAGGAGTCATGAATGGTTCAAATGAATTTAGGTTTATTGCAAGCTAACACTTTGTACAAGAATCTGAATTATTAATGGTCAAAGCAAAGTGGTGATAGACAACAGTTAAAGGAATTCAAGGTGGGCTGGACCTAAGTCTCCTGTGGGCATAAAGGGACTCATGTCTGGTGACATGTTTGACCCCTCCTTTGAGCTCAACTTGATAATCTCCTATATAAATATGGTAAATGGTGCATTGCGTTGAGAGCAACTCTTCTTCTTGTCCTTCAAGGCCATTCTGTGTGGCCTTAATACATGCCTAGTATCTGCTGACATCAATCTATAAAAGAATATATAATTTAGCTTTGGTATTAAAGCTTTGGGGTATATAAAGAAATATGAAAACAGAACAATGCAATGCTCACTATCCCTTTTAGTTTTTGCATATATTGTGGAAAATAACTTTCTTATAAATGAATGAAATCACAAAACAGATCTGAACTAAATCACTAGAGAAATAGCAACAAATATAAACTAAACTACAATTCTAAAATCAAGGTAACTATCATGTATTACTAACTGCCATATACATGTGTATATGTGTATCACATAAGATAGAAGCTTTAAAAAGGACAAATACATGAATAGACTATAGTTAAAAAACAAAATATTATCCAAATCTAAATATGGTATACAAAAATAAGAATCTGTTATTTTTTTCTGATTCATTTGCTTATTTTGGAAAAGGTGGGTAAAAAGTTTAAATAAATAACACTCATTATAGTTTATCACAATAATAAATTCATATTTGTGTGACAGGAAGCTCTGCCTAATCCTAATGATTTAGACTGCAGAAGAAATATTGGAGTAGGATTCATATTTTAATAGAGAAAATTCTTTAAGTGAAGATAAATATGAAACCAGATTTTTTCTTTGGGGCTTAATGGAAAAAGACTTGGGAAAAATGGAACTTCGATCTTATATATGTTGATGACAGCAAGACTACTGTATGCATAAAAATGGAAGGACATTTCGATCTCTACCATGGATGAATGACTACAGAAGCTGATAGAGTTGGCAGAAATGGCTAAATTGACCATTTTGATCAAAGAAAACAATATAAATACTTCTGTTTCTATTTGGAAACCGCTTCAGGTTTTTGTGCTTGAGGTAGAAAAAAATTAATCTTTAATTTTGGGTTTTAATTATTAAATTGATTTGTTATTATAGAAATGTCTAGTTTATACTATTATGGAAAAGTTAAAAAATTGAGGTTCAATATTAATGCTTTATTCTACTGCAACAGAGGGAGTTGGAAGTCAATAACTTTTCCCCACAGCTCTTCTCCTCACTTGTCTTTCTCCTCCCCATCCTCACTGTACCCTACTATTTGTTTTAGTATTTTTGTATTTTATTCTATGGGGACATGGTGGCTCAGTGGCTAAGACACTGAACTTGTCGATTAGAAAGGTTGGCATTTCAGCAATTTGAATCCCTAGTGCCGCATAACGGAGTGAGCTCCAGTTACTTGTCCCACCTTCTGCCAACTAGCAGTTCGAAAGCATGTAAAAATGCAAATAGAAAAATAGGAAACCCCTTTGGTGGGAAGGTAGCAGGGGTGGGTTTCAACTGGTTCACGGCGGTCCCTGCGAACCGGTTGGTTGGTGAACCCGGAAGTAAGTAACTTCCGGGAACGGCCAAGGGCCCACCCGCCCGCCCGCGCTCCTTACTGGTCTTTGAAGGCTTCTGCGCTTCCACGCAGGCGGATGGCACATACAGCGCCTGCACGATTCTCCGCGAGCAGCTGGATGGCACATACAGTGCCTGCGCGAGTCTCCGTGAGCAGCTGGAGCATCGCGCAGGCGCTAAGACGCATGCGTGAAGTGCGCGCATGCATGAGGACACCGCCGGCCCCATTCCAACCAAATTGGTTGGAACGGGATTAGCAACCCATCCCTGGAAGGTAGCAGCGTTCCATGCACCTTCAGTGTTTAGTCATGCCAGTCACATGACCACAGAGACGTTTTTGGACAGTGCTGATTCTTTGACTTTGAAGTGGAGATGTGCATGCCCCCTAGAGTCGGGAACAACTAGTACATATATGTGAGGGGAACTTTTACCTTATTTTATTCTATAATTTAATAAATTTTTTAAAAGTAATAATTTGGACTGCAGAATGCCTAAATTCCAAGAGTGTGTTAAATCAAGAGATATTCTAGGAAACGCTTGTACTTCTCTTGTCCTGACAGAACTGAAAAAAAAGCCATAGCTGAAAGCAGGGAAAGACATAATATTGCCTACAATGCCACTGTGCCCACAGGCTTTTTACTTAGATATGTCCATGCTTCCCATTACCTTGCTCTGATTTTTAAAAAATATTCTTTTAATTAAAAAACACAATTCAAAACAAGGTGGCACACTGCAAAAATAGTGCCAGCTCTTTTATTAACAAGAATGCCTTTGGGCACGACATAGACCATGTAAGTATTCAGTATCAGAAAATAAATTGCAACCAAGTGCTTTGTTTTGAAATGTTAAGTTGGAGTAATAGAATCTGGAAGGAGTTAGAGAGAGGTGGGGAGTAATCATACTAGTTTAAATAGAAATGTGGAAACTGGCCATGGGAGATTGCTCACAGTTTTCAAAATGAAACCTATCCCAGCTTAAAGCATGATTTCCTATTGTGTTCCCAGCACTGAACCTCTGATGACTTGCAGTACTTTAGCACTTGGTTTACAAGGTACGTTAGAGGAACTTGAAGAAAGATGGCAGTAATAGGAACCACTGCAGCATATAAGTCAGACAAGACCAAATATGCAAGCTTACATATCATAGAAGTGTAAAATGAACCAGGCAAACTTAATCCTGTCTTCTTTCAACACTTTATCAGCTTTACTTAACCTAGAGAACTGAGATGTCTGAAGTGTCAGTACTCTTAGTGAGTGTTTGGTTGAGTGAAAATCTTTTAATGGAAATTGTGAACATGCCTTTGAGACATTCTCTTGTTTCTTTTCTAGAGCAAACACCTGGATTTATACTTGGGAATATAATTGCAACAATTTTATACAGATGTTAAAACAATTTGTTAGTATGAAACCTAGGAGTTTTTTTATATGAGGAAATTACTGCTCTTTCAATATTAGTATAGAGTTCCTACTGGAAATAAATTAAATTTATATTGTAGGCCACCAAACAAAGGAATATAAATGTATGGGAAAAGGCCTCAACAAACTTTCTAAGGAACTGGAGAAAGAAGAGAAGAAAAAAGGGAACAGAAAAATTAATATTCCTAAAAAATTCAAATGTTAGGAAGAGTGCTTAGCATTACAATGAACATTACCTCAGTGTAAAAATAAAAGTATATGTGTTGTTTATTGAGACTTCTGGCTTAAATCATTCCGAAAGTGTAATAGGTTTCTAATGGCAACAAAAAGCTTCTGAAAAGAGAGATTCACCCTGCCAAGGCAGGAAATTGTTGGGTTTGACCTAAGATAGACAGGTTATGAAAAGTGCTCACCTTTTTTCACCCTGAAGCTACACATAGATTTCGTGTGTGTGTGTGTGTGTGTGTGTGTGTGTGTGTGTGTGTGTGCGCGCGCACACACACACACACACGGACCTTCAAGACATCTTTCTTATTCCTGGTGACTGCCTGGACAAGTTCCTTCTGTTTTCTTGGCAATATTTTTCAGAAGTGGTTTGCCATTGCTTCTTTGTTAGTGCTGAGAAAAAGTAACTGGCCCAAGCTTACTCATTTGGTTTACTGCTTAAGTCAGGACTAGGATCCATAGTCTCCTAGTTTCTAGTGTGGTGTCTTAACCACTACATCAAATTGGTTCTCTAGCTTTCAAGAGCTGCACTGAAAACTTCATTTCAGAAGAAGAGAGAAATTGGTGCATTCTTGCACTTATTTCATTAAACTTTCAGTTCTAATGGTATTTAATAACCATTTAGTGTTCGTACATCTACTAAGAATTTGGATGTGACAAGCTTGGGTTCCTATGAGAAAAGTAGTTATGTATTCTTGGAAGGAGGCTTGCCTTCCAAATTCTTAAAAGTTGCTTTAATGAAATCTGTCAGCTCTCAGCCTCTGAATGAATTTTGTATGAAAGAAGAAGCAAGACTGGACAATATGATTTTGTGTAGTCTAGGTTTAAATTATTGTTCAGAAAGTGAATTGCAATGATGTAATTAAAGAAAGTTGCATAATTTCAATAGCGTGATTTTTTTTTCTTTAAATGTGTTTTTCCTTTTATTTTACCATTGGATATAATTGAGGTATGGGGTTGTGCGTGTTTTGCTTAGTAATTAAAATTTATTTTTCAAGTTTTTCCTTTGTTATTCATTATGATTGTAAACAGATCCTAATACCGGATAATCTATAGAATTGCATATTACTTTAGAGAAATCTCAGCTGTTTTGAGCAGAAGTTCTGTTGCTTTTCTAAACAGATGCTTATTCCTGACAGTATATTTAGTCTTGATTTCCATGAAACCCTAAATTTTAGTGAAGCCAGGCAAGGCTTTCACAAGTATTATTGCAGCATTTTAGCATCTGAATGTTGTCCCTCCTGCCTCCAGCTTAATTCATATGTATATATCATACTTATGCAGCATATTTAGAATGCTAACAAATTTAGAGAAAAACCACCGCCTGTGTTTTTAAAACTAAAATAAACTTAAAGAGAATAACTGGGCTGAAAGAAAAATCCTGGATGGTGAGTTTGCCATGCATACTGACACAGTCTTATTGAAGTCATTTATTCTTAGTATTATAGAGGATGAACTGAGTGCTTAGGCTGAATAGTTTTTAAGCCATTTTCATTACTCACAATATTGGAGACATGTACATATATGCAAATTCTGAATGACAAAATACTGCTTTGAAGGGTGAATGGAGCTTTTTCACACGCTTAGATGTATTTTCAACTTTGTATTTTGCTTTAATAGATTCTGGACGAAGCTCTAATGTTATTTAAACCCTTTATCAGATTTAGTTGTACTAGAAAAGAACCATATGACCTTGGGCAAGAACATTTCTGTATGTATTGTGGAAACATTATCTATTGTTCCTTCTATCATATTACAAGGACATTGGAGAAGAACTTCTAGAATCTCTAGTTAACAGGGTCAATGGACATCTGAGGATCCCAAGTAGATAAGACAGTTCTACCTTGTAGAAGAACACTAGGTTGATTCACTCAACAATATTACTCCGGGTCACTTCCTCAAACTGGTTTTATCAGTTTGAGGAAGCTCACTATCTGCAATGTGTAAAATGCTCCATTTTCTTTCTCTCAAAGTTGGCATCAGCTCTTAGAAATAATATTAACCCAATTTCATTTTTCCTCTCAAACACCCAAACATTCTATCAAAAAAAAAATGTTAACATATTCTTGCACAAAGTTTCTTTCTTTTTTATATGGAACAGATTTTTTCAACCTATAGAAAGAAAACAGGAATATGGAAAACAGAGTAATGAAAATCCAGATGAATCATTTTTATTTTTATTTTGCAACTCTGAGTGTATGTTTTAGTGAAACATTTTGGAAGAATCACAGTCCATGAGGAGAGAAGAAAATGGAAGAAATAGAGATGTGATGGTTATAGCTTCTAGGAAGGTGAAAATAAATGCATCTGTATTTGAATATTTGAGCTTCATCAAATTTCTGGAAAGTCAGGTGTGACTATGTTGCATACAATGAATAATTTGCTCTTTAAAATGAGCTTGTTCTTAAACAGGACTACACCTAAAGTTAAGCTACAGCTTTTAAAAAGATAGTTTTCAGATAAAAGTATAATAATTTTCTTGCCTAAGTTACAGAGGAAATTTGCATAAGTGTAAACTTATCCTCTATTAAATTACATTTGCTGTCTTATTAGACAGGATGCTTCCCACATACACTTCTAAGTGTAGTGCTGATGATTTTCCTAGAAGATTTGCAAGAAGGGATTGGTTAATAATGTGTACTTCTTTCCTTAGATGTATGGTACATAAAACACTATGTAATATTTATTATATTTTATGATTTTATTTATTAGCCCCATTTTACCCACAGAGTTGACTATAAAATACAGGACTACATTACCATTTATTTTAATCAGCAAAGGACTATCCTTTGGGAATACTTTTCTTTTGCCACAAATTTGATCAGATATCTTTGTAGAATAGGATGATCTTTGTCTTCTCAGTCCAAAAACCTTGGGAAATAGATATCCGATAAGTTTGAAATGGTTTCATCACCACCTGATACAAAGAAATACAGGTAGTCCTCAAGTTACAACTTCATGGACCCCTGAATTTCAGAAACTGGCAAAAAAACCATTCTAAATCACAGTCATGTGACTTGGAACAGTGCAACAGCTTGGAAAGGTGAGCTGGTTGCCACCTTTACATTGTCACATGATTGTGATGTGCATGCGTGTGTGCATGCAGCTGTCAGAACTTAAGAACTGGGTTATAGCTTTTCGGGATTTCATCGTAACTTTAAACGGTTGCTAAGTAACTGATAATAAGTTCAAGATTACTTGTATTTCTTAACTTTAAGATGGTGTCACTGCTACTGTTGAACTCATGTTTGGCAAAGTCCAGCTAGATAAAACTATAAAAAAAGGAGTGTTGATCATGGAAGTTCAGAGCCGATATAAGGGAATCAAAATTCCTGTGGGAAGTAATGCACATTTGTCAATTTGAAGGAATCTACCCATAGTAATCTCATTGGTGTTCCCTCACTGTCAAAAGATCCCTAAGGTCTTTTATTTTCATTTCATTCTTGAATATTTTTTCATTGTTGTCTCATGTTATGCTTCGATGTTATGTTCTTCCAGCCTTCCAGTTAAGCCTTAAGTACTCCTATTGTGTGTTTATTGGGGATGACCGATAATCTAACTCAAAATTCAGCTTTACTATCAAAATTTGCTAGAATAAAACATTTCACTGCTATCAATAGTGTCATGGCGAGCTGAAAGAGTTTTTTTAAAACCTCACTTTTGATGAAGGTAAAGAAAGGATCATTTGTTCAGCTTCCAGGGAGAGAGAGACTCAAATGAGCAAGTATGAAGTGAGTACTGATTGTCAAGCATTTTCAGAGCTCAGGTGTGGGCTGAGCAAAGATTGCCTGAAATTGGTGCCTATGATTTTTACACCCACAGTAAATACATTTGGGGTCCAAAGACATCAAGGACAAAGACCAATTCCTCTCTAGTCATGTGTAGCAATTATAGTGTCACTCAATCAGTGTCATAGTGATATAAATCCTGCACACTTTGTCATTGTAGCACAATGATGATTGGATGGTACTAAAAGACTTATTAGTGAGTAAATGGCTAAAGTGGTCAGATTAAAAGTTTGTTGAAAATGGTTCACAAATAGAATGGATGAAAGTGTGGCAAAAACTACAGAGAGAAGATAGTTCAAACCAGTTCATAGTTTAATTTATAAAAGAACAAACAGTACTCTGGTAATGCTGATTTAAAGTTAATTCAAATTCTATAACTGAAATCCAGATATTTTTGTAATGCTATAAGAAATAAATTGTGAGCATTTGGGTTTATGTTAAACAGAGAGCAATAAATTAATATAATGGGAACAATGATTTTGCAGATGTTGAAATACATTTGAATAAGTTAACATGATAAGTATGCATTCCTCCTTTGTAGCAATGTCACAAAGAAAGCATCAGTGTCTAAATGTGGTCTTAGTATCTCCAACTTATTTAGGTCTCTGAAAATGTTTATGTTAGAACATTGTATCTCCTTATCAGAGTTCCACACAGGCCCCTATAAACGGGGTGTTTAATTAATCCAAAATACACAACTCAATGGTGTTTCCAAGGCTGCCTCCCTCCAAAAATGGAATGAAAAATGTGCAGATGTAGCATTCCTACACTCTGCATATCAATGTGCAGTATTCATATTGTAATGCCTTCAACAAAATATTCACTCCCTTTCTTTCATATTATTTTGGCTTGCACAATGAAGCTTTCATATTACTTGGCCGAAGAGATAATGTAATAAGCAGCTGATATAATGGGAACCAATATTATGCTAATATTTTGAGTCGAGATATATACAAAGAATGAAATGATGATTTAAAAGGTTCCCAGTGCAATCCTTGTTCTTTCCCATAGGAGAAAAATATGTTGTCCTGTTTTAGCAATGGTTCTTTTATATTACGTAGGATTGTTATTTCTGGATATTCCGTCTTTACTTCCTGACCCATTTGGAATCATTGTTCTCTGTACTTTACAATTATTTTGTTACAGTAATTTCTATTGTAATTGCTGCATTGGTGAATTAATATATGACGTACAGAACAAATAAAACAAAATCCCACTAGACCCTTCTTCGGGATCTAGGGAATGTCCCACAGAAACAGTGCTGCTATTGAGAAGCAACCTTCAAGAATGTTTCTTTGTGCCTGACCTAGATTACTAGACAGCATTAATTTTGAAAAGGGCATTGCTGAATAATTTCAGTTATTTCAATTACATTTAAAAGATGTATGGGCCTCTTTCAAGGGAGGAAACACATAAGAAATTCCATTCAAGATGCTTCCTTTATAATAAAAGGAATTACATTTATATTGTTATTATTTAATACTATTAATATTAACATTATTAGCAGGAAAACATCAGAGGAATTTTGGAGTCATAGTAGACAATCACTTAAATATGAGCCAGCAGTGTGCTGCAGCTGTTAAAAAGCCGACACAGTTTTAGACTGCATAAACAGAAGGATAGAATCAAGATCACGTGAAGTGTTAATACCACTTTATAATGTCTTGGTAAGGCCACACTTGGAATACTGCATCCAGTTTTGGTCGCCACAATGTAAAAAAAGATGTGGACAGAAAGAGTCCAACCACTGTTCGATATGTCCTCTATTGGTAGTTAGGTTAAGTAGGAGCCCAGAGACAGACCTTCTTGGTGATCAGCCCAGACCTATAGAATTGTCTGCTTTCTAAGGTTATGGTTGTCTTCCTCCCCAATGTCTTTCCAGAAAGAAGGTAATGAACTCATCTTTTGCAGGACTTTTGGAATTTAGATAGTTTATCAGTTATTTTAATTAGGTGTTCTGGTTTATTAGACATTAGCTCTGTGATTGCTATTATTTTTTAAGTTTTGCTTTCATATTTTTATAGGTTTCGATTTTATGGTATTATTTCCATGGATGTGAGTTGCTCTAACTTAACAGCCAGTAAATCATATAAAATTGCTGATAATAAATGTAAGGAAATAACATCAGTATGAACTGAGATGACTCTCAGTGGCTTTCCATGTGCAATTCATAGTGCTGGTCCTCACCTTTAAAGTTTGACATGGCACAGAGCCAGTTTACTTGTGAAATTGTCTCTTCTTAATCATCCTATTAGATTAGATATGGTTGGTATGCTTTGGGTCAAATATTGCCATCCTTAATATGTGTGCCTTCTTAGTGGCTGTGGAACAACTTCCCACTTGAAATTCGATAGATCCCTACTCATTTAGTATACTGGATGGATGAATGGATGGGTGGAATGATAGACAAACAGATGGACATTTAAAATGCTTAGGAACATGCTAATTTGGATCAACGCATATTGAAGGTAAAATGGTTTATGCTAAAATAAACCATAAACATGACGGGAATTAGATTCTGTAACTGTTTATTTCTTCTTACGCATTCGTCCACAGGTTCATTCTGTAAGCCCAATGTCACTGCATTTTGAAAAAAATACCAATACAATAGAACCTCTCAAGAAGAAAAAGATGTACTCCCAAGACTTTTGAAAAACACCAGATTGGGTAGGCTAATTTGGATCAACCATACTGGATAATAGGCGACATTTTGCAAGCCATTGATTCGGCAAGCCATTCTCATCTAGTATCGAAGAAAAAGACACCAAATGTTATCATCCTGTGATAATAGCTCATCAGATTCACACTTGCTCCATATGTTCTGTTACCCAGCTTTGACCTTGCTTAATAAATAATATACATTGTGAAAAATGATACTGCTGAATTTTATGAAAATATGTACAGGAGGTTTTTGCAGGGGCAGTTGCGTGTATAATTTATTGAAGTACAGCTGTTCATTTTCATTTGCTATAGCAATATTCATATTTTGGTCATAAATAATTGAACCTACACAATCACCCTCAAGTCATCTCTAAAATAGCATAGAAAATAAGTTCTTTTGCTTGCCATATTGTTATTTTATTTTTTTAATTAATGATTCCTTCTGCTGGGATAATATTTTACTGTCAAGGATTTTAATAGATAGATCTATAGAAGATATTGTATTGGCTTCATTCAGCACACAGCTATAGCATACTGTGCCAAAGAAGACTCAACTTCCTGTAAGCAAGATACATGTTATGTAGAGTGGATTTTAGCAGAGTTAATGGAAATAAAATTGCTTATTTTATTCCAGACCTATTTAATTTTTACTATATATGAACCAATATTGGAAAAAAATTATATTTGGAATATGTATTATTCTGGTGTAATTTGTCAATTACAAAATGTGCCCCAAAATGTGCATATTTGAGAAAACTAAGACATGAGACTTATGAACTAAGATGTTCATCAAAAATAAAGTGGAAAAATGTTACACATTTCTTTATGGATTTTTTTTAAAAATATAGACAAATGAGAAGAAGGTAAAATGTCATTGAAGTTGGGAAGGGGTCATTTAAATCTTTGAATTCAACCTTCTGCTTTGTGCAACAATCTAAATTAAAGCATG
This sequence comes from Thamnophis sirtalis, assembly GCF_051295495.1. Classification (NCBI taxonomy): domain Eukaryota; kingdom Metazoa; phylum Chordata; class Lepidosauria; order Squamata; family Natricidae; genus Thamnophis; species Thamnophis sirtalis. The sequence goes on from NW_028261385.1 coordinate 52,538,845, forward strand.
TAATTAATCTGATCTTGAACACTACTTACTGTCCACTGTCAACTGTACTTACCATTAGGATCCTCCCTTAATAATCAGTTGGAATCAGCCTTCTTATAATTAAAAACAATTATTCTGTGGCTTTTACTCTATGCAAAAATATATCAGGTTTGTTCCATATAAAGAAAGAGGATGATCAAATGTCTTTCAATCTTCTATTCTGAATACTAAATATTCTGAATATAATTCATTCCATTTTGTTTCATATAGCTTAATTTCTAGTTCTCTGATTATTAGTTTTGGCCTCCTCTGTACTGTTTAATTTTGGTTGAATTTTCGTAGCATGGTATCCAGAACTGAATGCTATACTCAATGAGGGTCTGACCAATGAAGAATCACAATGAGATAAGTGGGAAATTAAATGAAATCATTGAATTATTTCTATGAGAATAACTGCTGGATTGAACTCATTGAAGAAAGTTGTAAGACTAGGGTAAAGTTGCCATACCTAGAGATGAAGCAAACCCATAAGCAGGATTGGCCAAAGCCAGGAATTTTTGTTCAGAAGATCCTTTCATGAGAAATAGATAAAAAGAAACCAAGTCATTAAAGAAACAAAGGAAAAAGGCAACTGAACCAGGATCTGAACACATGGTAAACTCCTATCCAAATTTCATTGACACCTAAAATCACCAAGAAAGTGCTCAATGCCAGTCTTGTGAAACAACAAAACAAGGACTCTGGGGGATAAAGGAGCTCCTGAAGCCTGCCAACTCTAAGAGTCATCTTTGAATCGAGATTCAGCTTCCACCCCTCTGGGGGTGGGTAAATGTAGATGTATGTGTGCATATAAGAAAGAGTAACCAGTAAAGATTCGCTGTTAATTTAATTTCACTGGATCTCTGTGTATTCTAAAGAACTGGCTGAGCCTTACTGTTTGGTGGAAAGTGATTTCAGTGTGACTCTTTTCCAGGGCTAGGACGGTGTGGGACTTATGCACCCATAAGTCAAACTTGGTGTCAACTTGATAATAGGCATGGAAATGCTTTACAAGTTGACATTAATTGGGGCAACCTCACACCTGGGTGCATATGTAACAAGTAAAGAAGCAAGGCTTGTGTGCATGGAAGAGAGATAGAAGGTAGAAACTATGACTATCATTTCATCACATTATCGTGATGAAACACCACACCATGTTAAAAAGTGGGGCTTTGATCACACAGTTGTGACACCATCTTGACTTTTGTGACCTGCCCATTCTTTATCTTGAGGAATATGTTCAGGGTTGGATTCAGCAGGTTCGGATGGGTTTGGGTGAACCGGTAGCTCCAACGATCAGCTGAGAGCGAACCGGTTTGCTCCAACGATCAGGTTGGCCCGCCCGCCCGCCCCTGCGCTATACTGATCTATATTTCCTTTGTTTGAAGCCCAGCTGATAGGTGCAGCAGAGCAGATTGCCATGCCTCAGCTGTTTTACTTACCGGGGCTACAGTAGTAGGTATGTTTTTGAGTGGTTTTCAAATGCACTGCATATGCGAAGTGAACCAATTGTTACACCGATTGAATCCTACCACTGAATATGTTGCCTCTGTATCAAGATGTTTTACTAAAGGTTGTCTATCTATTTGTCTGTCTGTTTTTTTCTATCTATATGTCTGTCTGTCTGTCTGTCTATCTATCTATCTACCTATCTATTTATCTTTCTATTTATCTATATATCACTATAAATGATCTATCTGTAGGTATTATGCACACATTATGCAAGTAGGCCCAGGGCAATATCACTTTTAGCTGGAAGGCAAGACAATTCTTTGGCAAGTTGTAAGATGCTTTGTAATGAGCTTAGAAAAGGCTAGCCTAAAGCATTTCAACACCTGGGGCTAAAAATGCAAATACCATAATCTTATATATTTGTCTTATTTATAAAAGCTTGAAGTTCTATACTGAACAACTACAAATTGCCACCATTCAACAGTTCTCAAGATTCCCACCTGGCTTATCACGTGATGATAGACAATAAGTCATTTCAAGTCACCTTTTTCAGACCCTGTCTGAATAGTACTCCTTTATATTTTAGAATTAGCTATAAGAGATCCTACTGAATTTACTGGTTATTTCCTTCCCAAACGACTATGGCCTCTCTCAGTGAGAGCGTACCTCAGTGAAACAGTATTTAACCTGGCCATCTTTGGTTGACTTGCTGCTGGCCTAAGGCTTCAGCTTTGGAATTTAATAAATAGAGACTAAATAGCAAGTATCCAGGATTTGTCAAATCATCATGTTTAAAGAAAAGAAAAAAGAAAGACTGATGATGATGGTGGGGAGATATTCAATTGATTTGAAGAGATCTTGCAAATCAACTATGCTTAGCCTGTTTTTAGCAATTTAGAAATGCTACTAAAGCTGTCAAGCTGTCATTAAAGTGCACTTTGCAGGGGTTCTAACCAAAGCAAGTGGAAATAAATTGGCTGTCTTCAGCTTGGAAACTTGGCAGCTCTTTATTGACTTGTTAGAGAACATCTCATTAACAGAGTTTAGAGTTTCTCTCTGACACCTAATGCTCCAGAATCTTGACATTCAACAAACTCTGCTTCAGTGACTATGTTTAGGTGAAGCAGAAAAAAAAAGAATGGAAAAAAATGCTTTAAGGCAGCCTCGACTCATTCCCAGTGGAATAGTTCTATTTATTTACCCATTTTATATTCTGCCTTTCTATGCTAGCTGTAGCTACTTGATAAAATGTACTATGATCTGTTTTTGGTAATATTTTTTTTAATTCTTCTAGTTGAAGGATTGTCTTCTTCAGCTAGAATATACTCCTACAATACAAACATCCAAGGGGGAAAAAAAACCAGAATATAATGTTCATTGCTTTGAAATTAGAAGAAAATGTTACCTTGCTATAGGAAATAGTTTTCAGGAAGTGAGATTGGAAGTATGACTTATCCTGACATTGCTAGCCATTCAGAAGCAGATTAAGAAAGAGCTCTTCAGGAAGCTATGATAATTAATTAAAATAATGCAAAAAGAATCATTTATATGTTACTTTGATCAATTATTGATTTTTATTGATTTTAATATATTCAGCCTTATAGTGTATGCTTTATGTTTCATGTCTGAAATTCAGGGCAATGACAATTTTTATTTTAATTGATTTTAATATTATTCAACATTATAGCAAGTGCTTTATGTTTTGTGTCCTACTGAGAGTGTCATGATTGTGGCAGTATAAAAATCAGATCAGCCAATAATTAATTAGTAATTTATTTGGCTTGTACCAAAGTGTACTTTACTTTGAACAAGGGCAACTGCTAACTTCAGCAAATACCAGTAAAAAGGTTTGTTTTTCCTAGAGCCATCCTGGTTAAATGATTAATCAAGTCTGTTTAAATAAATGTGCACACCATTTGTTTAAAAAATGCTTTTGAATGAAGCATGATGCTTCAAAAAATGCTTCCAAAAGCACTTTATTCAAGTATCCTCACAGAGTACAGTGAAGATTATTTTTAAAGAATCTGTTTTCTTACTTAGGAAACATAGGAATAGGATTCTTATGAATAATATTCCCACCTCACATGGCATCTGCTGGGACTCTCTGGGTTGTGGCACACTGGCCAGCTATCTTCATGCACGTGGGAGCACCAAAAACCAGAAGATTAGCCACCCGGTGCACATGCATGCACTGGGAAGATGATCTTATGGTTTCCAGTGCTCACATGTGCACCAGCCAGTAGGTCGTTGTGTATGCATGCGTGCCAGAAACTGGAAGACCAGGTGGCCAGTCCACATGTATGCACCACAAAACAGAATATCATCTTCCTGGCATGCACATGTGCACCAGGCAGCTGCTCTTCTGGTTTCTGGTGCGTCCACACATGTGAAGACAAGCTGCTGGCGCATCAGAACCTGGAAAAGCAACAGGTGATGGCTCATGTGCCTGGAGAGATGGCTCTGCATGCCACTTCTGGCCCGCCTGCCATAGGCTCTATAAAAATGGGGCATTGTATCCTCCCCTCAATGTGACTATGGGATTTCATGTCAAACTGCAAGTCACATCATGACCAACTGTAAGCTGAGGCCATATACCGGTCCAGTATCTGATTGTTTTCAATATAAATGATATTTCGCTTCAATAGTTATATGGCCTAGACACTGACATTTGAAGATAGATCTTTTTAACATTTATATTTTACTGTGTTCTACTAATCTAGTTGAAATGATAATTTATATTGCTAGCCCATGTATGATAGGCCATGTGCTAAATAAATAATAAATTCTAATGCAGGCTGAGTAAATGAAAATGAAATTTGAATACAACAAAAATGGCTACCTATAAGGCAAATAATTATGTTTCATACCATTTGGTCACACTGACTATTGTTAGAGTAATATATGTACACTAAAACAACTTAATAAAACAATGACTTGCTACACAGTCAGATAGCAAGATACAGATATAACTTTCTATTAGGTACTATTAAATATAATTTTATAGTATTTACAGTTTGTCAAACATTTAAATGGTAGAGGGAATAAAATGGATTTTCGTCATCTGTTATTTAAAAATGGGGATGTATTTTAGTGGACTGTGCTAGGAGGGCACCACTGAGGGGGACGAAGCTTTCTATTTTTTCTGAATGAAAGAAAGGAATTGAGCCCTAATTCACCTTAGTTTTGGCGGGGATTAACAATGGCCTCTGGCTAATCTAGTGAGATTGTGATGAGTGGGAATGGCGGTATGGTATGTATATAAAAAAAATGGTGGGAATGCTTCCTATGTATGGATGATGGATACTAAGTGCTGTGCAGAAACATTGCGGAGAAGTGGACTCGTCAACTAATTGGGTGACTCTGCTGACTAGATGGGACATTGAAATGAGGCTTTGACCTGGGAGAGAGATTGCAGGAGTTGGGATTCTATTGTGTAGGTGAGGAAGAGGCAGATAACAAGATAAATTGTGGTGATAGACAACGGTGGCATGGCATGAGGCATTGGAAGGCTATTTGCAAAGAAAGTAATCTTGGTAGCTTGTATTAATCCCATGCTAACAGTTCCCTGAGCTCTGCTCCAATGTCAATAAGTGCAGGTTTTCAATTATTGTTACTAAATGCCAGTTTGGCTTCTAAATAGGACTTCTTCATCCAAGATTTAATAAGTATAAGATGATCAATATGGTATAACATCAAGATCATTTTGGCTGTGGGTTGTGGGTATATTCTACTCTCAAAGGCTATGTTACCTATTCATTCCAAGACTCCCTTGTGTCTTAGAATGAGAAGACAGTGATGGCCTTGGGTTTCATGCCTGTACAGACTCTTTTGTTTATGGAATTTGAAAATTTCCTAGTTTTGAAAGGAACTTGGCGAGACAGCAGAAGACATACCTAGACTGCTTCTGGTGGAAAAGAAAAGTGAACTGACCAAGCACAAAGTCTTTATTAAGGATTAATTTGAGGCAATAAGATCAGAAAAACATAATTATTTTCCTGTATTTGTCAATTAGCAGCTAGTAACCCTACTCCTTCTTGCAAAAGGAAAGGCCAGAGAAACATCAGCAGGGTTTCTGTGAAGACTATTCAAGGTATCGATTGGCTAGAGTTGCTCACATATGTTCTAAACTGGTCTCTGGCTACACAGTGCTATAGACTGCTGTATTTAATATCTACATGAAGCCATTAGATGACTTCATCTGTCAGCGTGAGATTAAATAGTGTCAGTATGCTGATAATATTCACCTACACAACTTTGCCCTGCCCAAAACAAATGATAATTGGACTATAAAACAAACAAACAAATGGCTTTTCACTTAAATTGTAGAACAACTGAGTGGCTGTGGGTTTTGAGGTTGTGAATCTGGGGATATTTTATATTGAGTTCTAATTGAGGTAATATTCTTTCAACAGAACTGGTCAATAATAACAAACTATCTCTTAGATTTTTAGATCCTGCTCAAAGAACAAGGGGCAACCTTGCCCATGTAGACCTTTGCACAAATATATTATGTGTACATTGTAACCATTCCTATATCATTCATGCTTATTGTCAATCATGTCACATACTCCCATCTAGACATTTACAATATGTACTACAATGGAGCTGCTCTTGAAGATCATTCAGAAGAATTGAAAGGTGATTTGGAAGTGGTGTTAACAGGATATAGAATACAGCAGCCTGGATAGCTACAAATGTACCATGGTATACCATATAACATCATTATTCCAGCAACTCCACTGGCTCTCTATAAGCTTCCGGGTGCAATTCTAGAGGCTGGTTACATTTTGAAAGCTGGTAATCCCCTGGATGATTTAGCTGTGATTATTTCTAGTCATTCCATAAGGTCCCACAAGATCCAAAAGAGTGGGCATATTCCAAGTCCCTTCTATGAAACTATACTACACAATGAGACAAATGATTGCTTGCCCTGGAGCAGTCTAATCCAGATATTGTAATGACTTCAAGTTATGTTTTTTCATAAGGCTTTAAAAAAAGTAGATTTACTAGAAAGCACTGGACCAGAAGGTTAGATGAGCATGTTCTAAGAGAATTGTGAGAATGATTTGGTTGGCTTCATAACTACCATATTTATCAGCGTATAAGGTGCATCTTTTTCCCTCAAAAAAGAGGCTGAAAATCTGGGTGCATCTTATACACTGAATACAGCATTTGTTTGCCTCCCGAAACCCTGCCCCTTCACCAAAATGGCTGTACATAGACTTTAGGAGGCTTTCAGAGTGCTCTTGGGGCTGTTGGGGGGGGGGGGCAGAAATGAGCAAAAAATGGGCCTTTTTTTGCTCAATTTCCCTCCCCCCAGTCCCCAGGAACACTCTATAACTCTCATAAAGGTTATGCATGCCCCCCCTTTTTTACCAAAAATGGGCCAATTTTTGCAAAAATACGGGCTGCTTTTTGCTCATTTTTTGAGGAAGAAAATGGGCCCATTTTCATGGAAAGTTTTTGGGACGTCTGCAGAGTGCAAAAACCTTTTTCTTAATTTGCCTCTTCAAAATCTTGGTGCATCTTATACTCTGGTTTGTCTTATACTCTGAAAAATACGGTAATTATTCGTTGCCTGGAATTACAATTTGCTAGAAGGGTAGAAATATAATTTGATTAATAAATGAAATAAACCCTACCCAAACCTTCTATATTCATTTTCATTATAAAACTGCAGCCCATAATAAGATGGAATAGAAACGGGAAGATAGAATTGGGGTGATTTGCAATTTAACAGAGAAACAGCTAAGGACCTTCTGCAGGTTCAAACATTTATATGGATACTTTTGGCAAAACAGAAACTGTATCAATCAAAACAAGAGTAAGCAATCCTCTGTCTCCTTTTTTGGGACATATAACTTGTTTTAAATATTTGTGCAAAATGTTTAAGTCTATTTTTTTTAAATTGCACTCAATATAACAGGAATGTTAAGAATATATTAAATTAGAAATACTATGTGTAGATATAAAACACAAAACCTGATTCTTTCTAATATGCTTTCTCCCCTGTACTAAGCAAGAAGTTCACTCTGAGTAATAATGGCCTCTTTCCTCAACTGAAAGCTAAGGAAGCTAAATATCCCACAAATGGCTGCCTAACAGCAGGAGAAAATAAAAACTGTTTTTCTGGTTGAACCCAATTTGAACTTTTTAAGCAGTCAGACTTTTTAAGTGGTGGATTCTTTTGAGCCACAGGGATGCATTTTAAATATCCCCTATGTGAAGCCTTCCTCCAGTCTAATGGGATGTTTTGATCTTTGCTATCTTTCATTTGGGATAAGTGCAACTGTTCAAGCCAATTGGGAGGAATACTTAATACACATATCACTGAATGATTTCTGGAACAGCATAATAACAGGGAAAGGAAGGCAGAAAGATAATTTTTCACAGTCCTTCTTAGTCTCTGCACATGGAACTTTCATTAGTTTGTTCTACAAAATTTCAGCAGATGAAGTTCTGGCAGTGTCCAAGGGGCTTTGGCAACATCTGAAAGAAGACATAAATATGCTTCCTTTAAAAGATATATTTTCTTCCTGAAAATATATTTCCCCAGGTCACCAATGGATTCATGATAGAACCAAGATAGAATCTTTCAAGACTCCATTTTCTGATATTTAAAAGCAGAAGAACAGTACGTAGTGGAAACTGAGTGCTAGACAGAAATGAATTCCCACTCTGAAATTTCCATCGAGTACAGTGAACTTCCCTGAGTCCCCCAGCTGCCACATTGTCAATGTAAGCATTTTTACCTGTCTTGTTATCCGCTCACAGAGAAATTTAAACTAGAAGCTCCATAATCACTTCCATATGATCAGACAGCTATAGAAGAGGTAGAGATTCACGTATGTTATCATACATAAATGGGGGTGTCCTAGCAACAGTAACCGTGTTACTTTGTTATAAATTAGCATAATATGCTTTACATTGGACTGCTTCTAAAGATGATTTAGAAGTTTTGGCTGGTCCAAAATGTGATGGCTTTTTTTTAAAAAATTAAATGGGTTTTGTTGATTTGGTAGTATTACATCTCTGATACAATTTCTGCACATATTTGTTTCCAGGCCCAGTTTAGAATGCTTATCCTATTTAAAGCCTTTCATGGTTTATCACCAGGCGGTTCCACCACAAAACCGCGCTCGACTAAACCGCGCTCGACTAAACCGCGTCCGACTAAACTGCGTTGCTGACGTCATCAACAGGGCGACAACAGCGCGGAGACAGAAGCACGCTGTAAACCCTAAACCTAAAATTAACCCCTAAACCTAACCCTAACCCTAACCCTAACCCTAACCCTAACCCTAAACCTAACCCTAACCCTAACCCTAACCCTTAACCTAACCCTAAACCTAACCCTAAACCTAATCCTAATCCTTAACCTAACCCTAAACCTAACCCTAACCCTTAACCTAACCCTAAAGCTAACCCTAAAGCTAACCCTTACCTTAAGTTGAATCGGCTTGCTTTCAAAGCGCTATTTAAAGCACCCTTTTTTCTCCGCGTTGGCTGTTGTCGCCCTGTTGATGACATCAGCAACGCGGTTTAATCGGGCGTGGTTTAGTCGAGCGTGGTTTTGACGGGTCACGTCACCAGGCATCTACTGGACCATGTTTCCTGCCTAGATTTGGACCACTTTGTGTAATCATGGAGTATGCCAAGCATCCCTAGAGATCCTTAAAATGATATTGTTCCAGAGGGCATGTGGGTGTTAATGGCATGACAATTGCCTCAGGTTAGATTAGATGGGTGTATTGTTTGTGTTCTGCCCCGGGCAATGAGGTTCTGTTCGGGCAGCCAGTTAACTCCATGCCTGGGAATATTTTTCAGATCACGTTTATTGTCAGGAATCCTTAATAACAAAACTTACAGTTCAGTAATGAGGTTCTTCTGACTTTCCCTGATCTGTCCCTTCACGTAGTGTAAAAAGACATTAATTCCTCTAACCCATGCTGCTGGTACAAAGCTGCTTCTGATAGTGCTGACAGGGATTCAATGAGTGCACAGTAATAAAACAATTTCCCGGGCAAAATCCCCACTGCCCAATCAGGGAGCACAGATGTGGTCACATGTTATGGGACTACATTTCCCACAAGGTAGTTGCATTTCCCATGAGATAGCTGCTTAAAGGAGACAGCTTCTAATTTTTAAATTAACTATATACTGTTGGGACAGCACAGTTTGCTTTATTGTTCGGTCTGCAAACTGCTGGGAAATGGCTAGTCCATAAATAATGGAGTAGTCAAATAAATAAAACAGATGCAGATCTATGAGATGCACTTACATGCCTATCCATTTAATATGGGAGATTTGTCTACCTGCTTCAAAAGATATTGAGTAGGCCATTTTTGTGGCATTTAATATTTCCATGAGAGTCAAAAGTCTTATTTGTACCTAACCATGGGACAACTAGCATGGGGCTATCTACAAATTTCCAACAAAGGTAACTTCTTCTTGTCCTTGGCTGATGAATGAGACTTTCTGCTGAAAGCAGAAATCTCCCATTAAGAGGTGTGGTGGCACAGTGGTTAAAATGCAATACTGCAGGTTACTTCTGCTGACTGCCAGCTGACTGCAGTTCAGAGGTTCGAGTCTCACCAGCTCAAGGTTGACTAGCCTTCCATCCTTCTGTGGTAAAATGAGTACCCAGATTGTTGTGGGAAATATGCTGACTTTGTAAAATCGCTAAGAGAGGGCTGAAAAGCACTTTGAAGTGATATTGATATTATTCTGATCCTATCCAAGGACCACCTCAAGCACAATAACATCTTTTAGGCTTTGTTTCCCATTATTCTGGAGGGATATTGTGATTTGAAACAGACAGTACATAGAGATTGGCAGCAGAAAAGGGTCAAAGAGTCTTCAAATTACAAGGTGGCTAATTACACTGGAAGGTGTGTCTTGTAAAAGGTAGAACATAGGAACACTCTTGTATAGTGAGGTTTAGCAGAAAGAACAAGTGGTTACAAGTGGAACTAAGGTGGAGTATCTGGGTACTTGGAGGAATTCATTCATTGATTATTTTTTAATAATATTTATATAAAAGCTATCTGGTTATTTCCATTGATCTCCTATAGCAGGCTTGTCAAACTAGTAGCCTGTGGGCCGGATGCATCACACACAGGCCACATTCACCCCAGCTCCCCAAAGGCAAAAAATGTCACAATACATCACAATACAACACGTGATGCAATTGAATTTGACACCTGGGTCCTATAGGGTATAATAGAGTATAAATCACTACTTAGGAAATTCAGGTATATAGTCGGTTTCAAATGCATACGTATGTTAACACAATTTTTGTATGTCAACAGATTACTCATAGGTTGAACTATATTCCTAAATATAATTCATCTTTTGAATGCTTTATTGTCATCTTTAGAAGGCTTTATCAAGCTTTGAATGCAACAGCAGAGGTCACCCCTATATATCTGGGAAGAAACTTATTCTCTTGATTTTAAGGAATGTCTTTGAGCTCTAAAAAATTTGAAGATGGTATATTATGTTCTATCATCTATGTACCAGATTTAAATGATAAGCTCAATAATTGAATTAATTAAATATATATATATTTATGCTTACATAGATATATTGCTGTTATTTGGTTTACTTAACCACTATAATATATTTAGAGCTTTTTTATTCATTCACTATTCAATATAGATTTTTTTTCCAGTCTATTTCATTATAATATAGGTAGAAATAAAAGTATACACCTATACACTTTAAAGATTGAAGGCTTGATACTCTTTACAACAAGGGAAAAAAGCTGTCCTGTTGCTATATAGTTACTATGTAGTACTATGCAGTACTATGTTACGATATTGCTACCTAGCTATTTTGTGGTAAACAAAGTTGGGGGTAAATTCCATTTACTTTTGTCAATTGTGCTAATTTCTCATTCACTTTCAAAACGTGTTCAAGATAGAGATCCAGTATCTGCTTGAACACCTCTGCTCTGCAAGCATAATAATTAAGAAGTTTGGAAATGGCCATCTCCCAGAGTTCTGCTGAGAGAGAGAAGTCAAAAGGTCAAATACTAGAGGAGCTGTAAATTCCCCAGGCTTGGAAATAGTAGCGTTGTAATCTAAATAAATTTCAGGACATCAGGGTAAGAAAGGCTGATGCAGAATCACCATCAAATCTACCACCTTTCTAGGAGAGAATGAAAGGAAGACGGGGGAAAGAAGAAAGCGGTGAGGAGAGGAGGATGGAAGGGAGAGGAAGGACAGAGGGTAGGGAGGGGAAGAGGAAGAGTAGAAGTAGGAGAAAGATAAGGAAAGAAGGAAGGGGAAGGAGAGGAGGAAAGAAGAAAGTAGAGAAGGGAGGGAGGGAGAAAAGAAAGGGAAAATAAGGTGGTGTCACAACAGGAGGAAGGGCTGGTAAATAAAGCAACCCAAACTTTATATTATAACCTATTAAATGAAATAATAAATGTATAAGAATTACAAATTAAAGAAGAATAATTATGTGAACATATACTTAAAATGGTATGTAAGAGAACAAAAATAAAAAAATATATAAGAAAAAAATCTACCACCTTTGTGAAAGATTTGCAATTCCAAGTATTACTCAAAAAGAAAGAGCTAAATATTTTTTAAAACAACTACTGCTCCTCATCTACATGTCCTCTATGCTACTTGCTTCCTTATTTCCCTAAAGAAGCAATTATTTTTGAGAGAAAGTTAACTCCCTTCCTCAGTACTGTGCTGAAGCAGCTGCTCAGCTGCTGCTTTAAGTGATACTGGAAGAAAGTAAAGTTCAGGTTACACAGTAGATCCAGTAAACCTGGAAGCAAAAGGATTCAGAAGATATATTTCTGGAACCCTATGCATAGGACTGCTCTATGTGTCTTCTGGGTGAAGTATTTTGGTGACTCCTTTGTATCTATCAAGTAATCTGTCATGCCGCTAGATAATTTTAAATTCTAGCTGCTATTGGAACTTAGTAATCAGCATTTCTCCTATCCAATCAGAATTCTATTCTGTTTCTATTTCAGCTGATGAATTGGTGCTAAAAGTAGTGATTTTAGATCATACCTTAGCCATTGTTGTATTTAAAATAACATGTAGAATACAATGTTGAAAAAACTCTGATCTACTTAACTGTTCAATTTCCCTTACTTAATACATTACTCTGGTAACAAATGACTATTGACTATTGCAATGCACTGTACATGGGGCTGCCCTTGAGAAGCATCCAGAAGCTTCAGTTGTTTCAAAATGCAGCCGTCTGCATGGTTTTGCACAAACCTCTGTGTGCACCTGTGTTACCTCTCCTGCGGGAGCTGCATTGTTGCCAATTTTCTTCTGGGTGCAATTCAAGATGCAGGTTGTCACCTTTAAAGCCCTTCCTGGCTTGGGACCAGGTTATCTGATGGACCATCTCTTGCCAGTCACATCCACTTGCTCCAATAGAGTGGGAAGATAAGGAATGTTGCAGGTCCCATTCTCTAAGGCAGGGGTCACCAACTTTTTGGACCTCAGGCACTACTAAATTCATAATATTAAATCTCATGGACCACTAATAATATTTTTTTAAAAAAAGATAAATAGTATTTAGTGAAATATTAAAAATGCAAATAATTTTTCTGCTGACCATCAAAATTTTCTCATGAATCACCAGTGGTCCATGGACCACTGGTTGGTGACCAATGCCTAAGGAGACACTCTCCTTAGGCATTAGACCCAGAAGAAGGGCCTTCTCCATAGTGGCTCCCTCCATTTTAAACATTATCTCTCCAGAAATTAGACTGTCTCCACTCTGACACTCTTTTGTAAGGTCCTGAACCAGGGGTGAAATCCAGCAATTTCTGACTGGTTCTGGAAAACTGATAGCAGAAATTTTGAGTAGTTTGGAGAACCAGCAAATGTCACCTCTGGCTGGCCACAGAGTGGGGTGGGAATGGAAATTTTGCAGTATCATTCCCCTGCAATGGGGTCTGAATGGAGATTTTGCAGTATCCTTCTCCTTCCAACACCCACCAAGCCACAACCAGAGAACCGGTAGTAAAAAATTTGAATTTCACCACTGTCCTGAACATGTTGTTTTGCCAGAGGGCTTGGGGAATCCAGGGTGAGATGGAACCCATTAAATGTCTGAATTGAGTGTGTGTTGTCACCTAGCGTGGGTGGATAATCATTTTATTATTATTTATTATTTTTATTCTTTCTACATTGTCTTTTTCTTGTCTGTAAGCCATCTAAATTCACTGTAAGCAAGTAGACGACTATATACATTTTCTAAAATAAAAATAAAATAAAATGGCTGTAGGTCTTGTACTCAAAAGTAATCTGGAGTTATAGATTTCTACTTGTAGATGAAGTGGTCTCCTTTTTCTCAAGAATTTGTTAGTACTGTGATGGCATTATTCTTAGACCTGTCACTCATCTATTTGTGGAAGGCTGTCACAGCCTAATTCTATATGCTTACAGTTCTACTGCATTTTACCAGGCTATTCATTTATTTATTGGGTCTAAGAAATAGGCATCATAAAAATGACAGCATCAGTCTAATATGCCCCAAATATACTCTTTATCCTAAACATTGGTATTAGGGCTCTGCATGCTTTCCTCAAAATGAAGGTTGTTCAGTCAATTCCTCAGACTTTCATGGAAGTGATTTTAACCTGACATCTCTGCCCTATTTATTAAAGCAACCCATTTTTTAAAAAAGAATTCATGAAAAAATTGAAAAAAACTTTAAAAGAAGTTGAGTCATTCTTAAAGCAGCCACCCTCTCTCGGCTTGTGCCACCTTTTTTCAGGTCATTACTAGAATGGCCTAGTTCAAACAACAGGCTAGAGAAATTTTGGTTTCCTACAATTCATTGAACTACAAATTCCAACTCAGCTTTAGTCTTGCTGCATGATCTTGAGTTTAAATAAAAATGTAGAAAAATATGGTATAATGAGAAAGATTTGTACAAAAAATAGTGCACATCCAAGGAATGATAGCACAAAATATATTCCTCTTTCATTGTTCCTTGCCTTCTTCTCTTGTGTTAGTTACTAGATCAAGCATACCATGCTGTGAAATGCTATGGAGTGTGTTACAGTTTTAATAATGCTTTAGGCAGTACATTAGCTTCATCACAGTCTCTCTGGAAACTTGAACATCCAAAATAATTTCAGAATTTATTTTGCTCTAAGCCAGAGTTGAAGCACATATTAATGAGGCATAAGGGCATTGCTTGTTTCAGATTCAAAAGTGCTGGTTTCCACCCATATGTGTCCACTCTCACCTTTGGAAGCATAAAGATATCACAAGATGAAAAACTGAAGTTTGGATTTATTTCAAAACACGTTAATCCAACATGTAAAATATAGTAGAAAAGCACTCTTTGCACACACAGTTTTCTTGCTGTCTCAAGGAAGGAAACTCTTAAGTTCCTAATATAGTTGACTGCCTTCAGCTCAGCTTGGAACTGATCATCAATCCTGACTATGCTTCTAATGGTAAGAGAGCTACTTGACTGATGGTAAGATGCCATCAGACTGGATTTATTAGAAGGTATTGGTCACCAAAGCAAAAATAGCCAGGAAGGAATTGGTCTCTGAATCAGGGGATATTCCTGCCTTGTTAGAGTTGTCAACTATGATTCCCGGGAAAGCATTTTCAAATATGTTTCCAGTAAAGGATATTTGCTGGTCTTTCCTTCATTTATTGAAGTGATTGCTCATTCATTCCCTTTATCATTTCATTGTGATTGGAGGTCAAGTGATCACAGAATAAGCTATGCTTTTGTTGTTTTCCCTGATTTTAGTAAAATCTAGACATGTTCTGTTCTCCTTTTAAAACACCAACTTTCAGATTAAAAATCCAGTTAGTATGATATGCTGGCATACCTAAAACAAATTGTAAATGATCCCCCCCAAAGTATTGTGAATACACAAATCATTAGGAAATGGATTAATACTGCCACTGAGTTAATTGCTAAGAAAACAGATATTTTTATTAGTAGTAGTAAACAACAGTCAAATAATTTCTATGTTTTAGCATTTCATAAATGTCTCTTGTTCTTAGTAAGAGAATGAGCAGTTTGAGATTTATGTGCTCCATTTCACTGGCTACTTTAAGGGTTAAGTTCTGATATGGCAAATCCATGAAATGTATGAGATTACACAGGGGGTTGGATTTTTTTGTCTAAGATTCATGAAGTATTGGAAGCAATCCCATTTTTTTTAAAAGAGACACTTTAAAACTAGGATTCTTCATATAGGAGAGTGTTCTACTTCATCTTTGGTGGGGGTGAACAGAGATCACAACCAAATTGCCATTAATCAGCAAGCTATTGTTCCAGATATCTGTTCAAAATCTGTGAAATATGATTTTACCATTATTTGATCATTTGAAGGGGGGGAAGTATAAGAAAGGGAACTCAAAACTCTCCTGTGATTCATGGGAGATGGTTGACTATTCCTCATTTAAAATCATATTTTTATTCAAAATGTCATTTATGTAACTCAGTTTCTGTGTATTTCACTGAAATTGGAAGAGATGAACCTGGCAAAACAGTTAACTATTCAATATGTGTGGATTGAGTTAATCCCCCTTCTAAGCAATGCATTTTTCATATGTATGTAAGCAAGGTTCTATAGCAGGGGTGTCAAACTCACAATGACATGCTGTCTTCACGTGATGTATCACAACTTTACCTCCTTTGCTAAAATGCGGGTGGCAGCAAACAATACATCCGGCCCACGGGACATGAGTTTGATACCACTGCTCTATAGCATGCAATGAAATGCATAAAAGAAGCTCAAGTTTTGTTGTAACACCTACAGAACTAATACCAATGGCTTTCATTAGTCTGGAGTCTTTATAAATTTGACTGACTCCCTTTGGGCAATGGCAAGAATCCTATTTTTTTTCTATCAGAATTGGAATTGTCTCAAATGGCAACTGAGACATTTATTAAGCCTAGTTAGATCTTGGGAAATGGTAGCTTTGATAAATTTGGTTATTACAGATCTCAAAGGTGCTTTTTCAAAGGCAACTAGACTGTTTTTTTTTCCTTGAGGAGGAAGAGGAAAACATTTTTGCTTCTCATCCAAGAAGCTTCATCAGTTCTGAACTCATGAAACTTCTTGGATGAAAAGTGACATGTTTTCTTCTTCATCATCAAGGAAAAAATAGTCCAGTTGCCTTTTCTAAAAGCACCTTTGAGACAACTATGACCTGAGAATCTCCACAGACATTTGGCTATTATAAGTGTAGGCAACCACAGTTCTATTCATCATACTTACGTAATCATATGTGTCTATTCTAATCACAATTATACTAAAGTAACAAAATGCTAATTGTGGTGTCATGATTATAACCTCTATTTTTTGGTATTTGTTTTCCAACTTTGCATAGTAGTTAGGAGTGAAGCTTCTGTTGTGATGCACATTTTGGTAGTTGTTTCCCTTACCTTCTTTCCCACGGACACTCATGCTTGATTGTTCTTTTTTACACAGCTTGACAATACCTTCCCCTATCCCCAGATGATATCATAAACATTCGGCAGAATATGATTAAAAAACATAACATAAAACTCAATAGGGACACACTAATTCTTTGAACCCATTTTTATTTTCTGAACTACTTCTGAACTACTCAACTACTACTCTTTCCCCCAACAAGCAAGTCTAAATGAGCCAAATATTTTAGGTTTCTACTTTTCTTCGGTGAATCTAAGCATTTATTCAAAAGTAGTCCCCTCTTCAAAATGATTGCACACACCTGGTATTCTTCCATTGCACAATTGTAGCATTTTGAAACACCTGTTTCCTTGAAACGCTGATTATACATGTTTAAAGTTTCAGAAGACTCTGATGTCCTGGCTGCTGTTCAATTCCTTTTGTTAATTTTAGTCTTTTGCTGAGTAAAATTGATGAATACATTTAGATGTGAATGACAATATATCAGTGCGGGCACTGTGCTTCTGGTATCCTCAGCCTCTACCCCCACCTCCATTCTTGCATCAATGGCTCAGCTATAGATATCTGGTTTATATTAATTTAAACAAATTCAAAAGCTTATTTTGTTCTTTTATACATTTCCTCTTCAAACAATGGCTCTTTTTCTTTTGTCTGTGCAACCTACTTATTGCAGAGGTATCTAGAATTTTTTATATTGTAAAGACATTGTAATGTCTGTTATGGCTATATTTATCAATCCAAAGAAGAAACATTTAATGAGTCTTGTCTCCTTAGGTCACTGTGTGGAATATAACAAAGTTTATCAAAAGCTGTTGATGGATAAGCTTGTGATTGTGCCATTTAAACTTTGGAAAATGTGTCAGAAGCTGTGTGGGAAGAAAAGAATTTGATTTCTCCACAGGTTGAAAAATACCCTTAATTTCTGCATTGCCTTGGATAGCAATGTGGTATCTTCAACAAACCAAATTGCACATGTTTATTTGGGGTTTCTACATTTATTGTTCAGTAAAAGCCATTATTTTCAATATCTGGCACTGCAAAAAAAAACACACCACTAGTCATTTGATTTTGTTAAGAAAGCAAATATAGCACTTATTGTAATAGCCTCCATGCCAAATTGAATTGCAATCCCTTGTTTTTTTCTTGTAGGGCTGCAATTAGACCAAATTTAGCTTTCACGATGACCTGTAGAAAGGAACTTAAGGTACCGTACTTCGAATGCTTGCTGTGCATTTGAATCATTTGTACACAACAAAATCTGTTAAATAAAAATGACTCCAAGGGTCAAATTGCCATTCAATGTGTGAAAAGTCCGAATGGAAGATCTGCTACAGTTTTATATCCTAGAAATGTGGGTGGATGATGAGGTGGTGATGGGTGGTATGTGATGGTCTGCTTTATCGTTTTCTATTTCTTCTGAAATAAGACTTTTATGAAAGATGCAGAACCATTTCACAATAAAGGTTTCATATTTATGCATGCTTAATAGGGATGCATGGCTGTTAAATTCAGAAACTTGATTAGAAGTTTCAAATCAAATCTACTTACTAAATCAAAGCAGCTCATTGAATTTTAAGTTGATTTGGATGGCTTTTACGCATATCCATAAGCAGTATTTCCAAACTGAGTCAGAAAATTGAATCATATAAATCCTGCTTGATAATCTAAAATGGTTAAAACTGATGATCTAAATTGAATTGATAATTTAAATCAGATAGGATTTCAGAGGCTTAATCCTATTTTTTTCTTGACACGTTGCATCACAGATTATTTATTTTCAGTCTTGCAATTGCAAAATTGCCTACTCTTATGTCCTTCACCTCTACTTCCCCTTTGCTAAAATCCTTTGGGGCTTTTTTCCAGAAATTGTGATTGTGTCTCTATTATATCTGGTAAATCCAATCTTTCTAATAGCATTATATATTACAGTAACTCTCAACATCATATATGTCTCTATCTTAAATTTCTATCTTTACATCAAGTTATATCTTCTGAAAGTTATCTATAATCTTCTGCACCATTCATATCTACCTATAATCTACTTATAATTTATCATCCAACATCCTGTCTGTCTGTCTGTGTATCTATCATTTATCTATCGTCATTATCTATACTTTTTATACCTCAAACAATTAAAGTCTGTTTCAGGCTTACAATAAAATATTTTGATATCTTACTTTGATTGATTATGCACCATCAAATTGGTGTCAACTCTTAGCAACCACACAGATAGATTTTCTTAGATACCAGATTGAGTACTGTTTTACTTTCAACAAAGATTGTCTTCTTAAATTACTTTTTCCTTATCAGTTCTCATGCCTGTTGCAATATATCTTCTAATATTTTCCTTTAAAATAGAATGAAATCAATGCTTAATGACAGTGAAAGTTAATTATGAGACATAGCATAAGGAATTAATCTGTCCATTGTATTACGATTTTTAATTCTGCTTTAGTATTTCTCATTGCATTAAAAAGAAAAAAACAAAGGACCATAGCCTCTACTACTACTTTATTCCTAGTTCTACATGGTATAGAGCTGGTATCTTATATATAAACTCTACATGTTTAGAACTTACTTGTGATTAAGAATTCTAATGTTCAAAGTTCGATTTTTACTGTTAGAAAGGATTCTTTAGAATACCATGTGTAGCCAAAAGGACCACACTGGAGACAGATGTTCCTGGATGCTTCCTGCAAAAGAATTTTCATTAATTAATTTCACTTTGTATTCATTTCCTATAGCATTATTGCAATGTGTGTCTTGCATATTTAATCCAGTTTGGAAAGTAATGTATATTGGTATTGTCTTTTCACTATTTTAAAAATTACTTGTATTTCTACTCCACTTTCCATGACTTATTTTATTTACTCTTTATTCATTCTTCCCTTCCCCCTATAGAACGGTTTATTCCATCATAATACCTTTGATGCCAAATCTTCCTCCTTACTTGTTACACCAAATACTTGTTTGAAATTTCATTTTGCCTTATGTGATCTTGAACTTTGAAATTCTCTTTCCGGTTGTAAAGTGACCTATATCTTTTGTTCCAAGGTTTATCTCCTCTTTCCTCCCTTTCTTTTACTAGATGTGGCAAGTTTTTCTTTCATCTTTTTTTTTAAGGAAAGAGATTTATAGAGCAAAGAGCTGCAGATCACAGATTGTGGGTCATGACATCACAATGCAATTCCATTCCTTTTGTACTTACTGGCTCCCAGTATCTCCACTGTCTTAGAAGATAGCATGAGGTATAATGTGGTATAATTTCCTTTTTTTTTCCATTAGTGGTTTCCTGTCCAGGCAGCCATATTAAATGAACAGCAGGAATAAGCAAACAACAGGGAGAAATAGAGTGGATAGTAGATGTGAAACTTTGCAGTGCTACTCTATTATACTATGTTTCAGAGTGGCCACAGCAGCAATGGAGCAGGATTAGCAGTAAGAAAATGGGACTAATTGCTCGGCAATGTAGAAAAGCACAAGGGAGAAACAAGGGATGAAAGGGAAAGATGGCTTCCTGATTCTCCTGTGTGCCTGTGATTTGATAACTGAGTTAGGTCTCGTTTGCTTTATGTATAAAATGGACTATTTCAGAAGTGGCAGACCACTTTACTGAAACATGATTCTCCTGAATCATCTTTAACAAGTTTTATTTAAAGCAGAGCTGTCAAATTTGGGGCCTGTGAGCCAGATGCATCATGAACTGGCCACGCCCACACCCAGATTAACAAAGGAGGGAAAAGTCATGATATGTCATGTGATGACATGGTGACAACGCAAGTTTGATACTCCTGATTTGAAGGGTTACATTTGGTTGCAGATGTTTCAGCAACTTGGTTACTTCACTTTCAAACCGATTTATCTTCCAATTTTTTTAGCTGCCTTTTTCCTTGACAGCTGAAAAATGTGCAGATATCTGGTAATGTTTTTTTTCCAACCTTTTCTTCAATCCTTATCAGTCTGTGACCAGGCTACTGCAATTGGACTAGCACTGTTTTTGAAAGTGCTATATCCCTGTTCACATGTAGCCTGGCTAGTGGAGATTGCAAGCTTAGAGAAAGGGGATGGAGGAGGAAGGAGGTAGTCCCCCTGATGTGTTTGTTCTGCTGAGGCCTCATTTATGCCTATGCCTATTTAGTTTAGCCACTTGACAAGTAGAAAAACTTAATTTCAAATACTTGCCTACGCTTGTCCAACCACAGTCTGCTTTATCTTAGAAAGAATGATTGATAATGGGTTTCACTCCAGTAAGCAAAGCTTGCTGGAAAACAAAATGAAGCTGTGTGAATCTATCACCCATTTTCCTTGACTTGACCCCTAGTAAATCCATACTAGTCTGCTTTATCACTGTGACAGAATAGGGCTCAGCAATAAGGGTAGGAAATGTTCTATTGCCCTACTTTTCTGCTATTTCAAGGACTAATGGATAACATTTTAAATGACCATCTGGCTCTGCCCAAAATGACATCAAAGATTAGTCTAATGTTTTATGTTATCCTTTTCTCCCTTTCCTGCTTCCAAGTACATTCATAATCAAACATATTTGCATATGAATCTTCTGTTTCTAAGCCAACCTTCCGAGGAAGAACAACCAGAATGGCTGCAGAGGTTATCAACCATTCTTGATAACCCCAATTACTTCAATATGTAATGTAAGCAGTTCCCATTTCATTGATAAAATATTCCAAACCAGTTATATAAATTTCATGAAATATAAACAAGGTACTATGTAACCATTCAAGTTTTCTTAAAATAGCTGTTATAACAAAATTGCTCAGATCTGATGCCTGAATGACCTTGGCTTGTTTTCCTGTCCTCAGCCCTTGCTTCCTACTCCCTAACATTCCTTTTCAGTAAAGAGCCCTTTGGGGAATCTTTGGGGATGAAGATCAGATCAAAGCATGCTTCAAATGGATAAATAAAAAGTGCATAATCTTAGGCATTCTAACTTGCTAGTAAGTTGGCCTCCCGCTGCCTCATTACAAAATGTATGATTGCAGGGCAATGTGGGTTTGGATGAAATCCTGCAGATCAAAGAGAAACAGAATAATCAATTATCTACCACTAAGATCTATATATTGATGTGTGGTCCATCTGGTTGGCATCAAATGCAAGGTAGCTTTTTGCTGTTTGTGCTTCCCTCCCCTGCTTCACACAACAAGCATCTTTACAGTGAATGATTTCATTTCATATCATGTACATAAAGCTGATGTATTTTGCAAGCTGGTTTTAGATGGATGGAACATGTTACATTTCATTATGTCCTTAAGCACTGTGTATGCATTTGTGGAGTCAAATCCCACATTCAATAACTTAAACAAATATTTTTCATCTTTTTTTCTTGATGACTTGAAATTTAGCATACAGTTTCAATTTTTCTTCATTTTGGCTCATCAGAAAATAGTGGTCCTTGAAAATGCTAATACCAGATATAGAGCATGCATTTAATTTGAAATATTGATTAAAGATGTTTTTCTATGAACAGGGTGGTTAGTAAGCTCTGACGTCATAAACTTGAACCAGATGAAGTATTTACTCCTTCCTTTAAAATGGTTTTTCTTTTGTTTTCAATAGTAAACTAAGTCTTGAGTGTCCCTAATTAGAGATTTAATCTATCCTATAAAGTGCAGTTATTATGCTTTCCAGATTTCCACAGGACTTTATGTGAAATTTTAAGCCCATTATGTTCAAAACAGTGTGTGTGTGTGTGTGTGTGTGTGTGTCTTTAGCATCAATTAATATTTCAAGTATGGTATTTGGCTATCAAATGGAAAATTAATTTGCTATGATATGCAGATAGGGACTTGGCTTTTTTTTTTTTTTTTTCTTTTTTTAATTATATCTTTTACTCTCCATCATTCTGAGAAGAATAAGAAAAGGGGGCAAATTGTGTAAAAGGAAATGAGTTAAGTGGACAAAATCAGAGACCTAGCCAGCAACTTTAAAACGCACAGTGATTACATAAATGAAAAAATGCAAGCACAAATTAATAGCAGTTTCCCAGATGGCAATTAAAATGTCATATTTTTTTTTTTAGAACTCCACCTATGAATGTGCATTGACAAACAACAAACAATCATAGGTGGAATTCCTAAAATGACAAATGCTACATCCTCATTGCCATCTGGGAAACAGGTATTAAGTTGTGCTTGTATTCCTCATTTATGTAATGGTTTGGCCTGGGGGTTTATGGCTTAACCATTATGTAATGGTTTGGTCTGTGGTTTTTTTGTGGAGACAAGAGATGTGCATTTGGGGCTTGGCTGTTGGTTGTGATGGAAGCTCTGCATTGAAGAGATAGATTACAGTGAAAGAAAACAGCAAAGGAGCAAAATGAGAGAATAAAATGACTTCTGTGAAAGATATGATGTTATGATATGCAACAAAGGGGACAGTAATAGAATTGACATAATATTCTGGTAGCAGTACTTTTTGAGCAGCACAGAATATTATATTTGGCTGTGATTTTGCAGTTGCATGAGCATTGGGCTGCTGTTGTAGAGACTAGAATTATGTCATGAAGAGAGAACTGGCTGTTGTGTATAAGAGCAAATGGGACTCTATGAGCAAGGTGGAAAGAAGAGTGCCAGGATGATGGCAAGACTTCAAATAGCACCAGTCTTCTGGAATGTAGTATCTGAGATTGATCTGGTCCTGCTGTTGATACTTCCATCGTTGTGCTTCCGGGCAGATTTTTGAATCAATTACACAGGGAAATGAATAGTTTGAAGTTTTCTCAATTGGCTGGCAAGGAAATAGATATCCTAGATGGAAGAGCTTTGAACCTACATATTGGTTTGCAGATTCCCTTTCTTCAGCTCACACTCTAATGTGTCCTAACAGGTCTACATTCTGTCTCCCATCTTTCTGGAGGATTTAATTTTGACTGCAGTTCAATGGTAAGGAGAGTTGGGATTGAAAGGTTGTATTCAGGCTGATATGGGAGTACAGCTGGTAGTTTTCTCTGTTTTTATTTTATGTTATTTATTTATTTCATCAAGCATGTATTAGATAACAGATATAAGTATAAACATGATTATGAATACATGAAATGAATACAAATAAAAGGGAACATTAGGACAGAGACGTAGGCATGCTGGTGGGCTTATGCACGCCCCTTAAAGATATCTTAGGAATGGGGTGAGGTCGACAGTCTAAACATAAAGTTTTGGGGGCTTGGGGAAAAAACTACAGAGTTAGGTAGTGCATTCCAGGCATTGACCACTCTATTGCTGAAGTCATATTTTCTGCAATTGAGTTTGGACAGGTTTACCTTAAGTTTGTGTCTATTGTGTGCTTATGTATGGTTGTGGTTGATCCTGAAGTAGTCATTGACAGGTAGGACATTGCAGCAGATAATTTTATGTACTACGCTTAGGTAAGACTGAAGATGGCGTAGTTCTAAGTTGTCTAAGCCCAACATTTCAAGTCTGGTGGCATAAAGTATTCTGATGCGAGCAGAGGAGTGGAGGACTCTTCTTGTGAAATATCTCTGGACTTGCTCAATTGTATTAATGTCCGATATACAGGGTGAGTTCCAGACAGATGAGCCGTATTTAATTGGTCTAGCAAATGTTTTGTACTGGTTAGCAGTACAATATTACCAGAGAAGAAGTTATGCAAGATTAGGTTAACAACTCTTAATGCCTTTTTGGTAATTTTGGTAATTTTGTTACAGTGGGCTCTGGCACTTAGATCATTGAAGGTTACTCCAATGATTTCTGTGAGCCAGAAATGTAGATGATATAACAATGGAAACAGGAAAAAGAATTTTGCCCAGCTGATCTACCAAGGTGTGGAGAATTGTGCTTTTTGCAAGTTTTTCAAATCCTCCTGATGCTTATCTGTACCTTATGCAGCTTTTAGCAAAGCATTTCAATAGCTACACCAACTTCTAGCTGTTCTGTATGCAAATATTGTGGGGTATATACATTTTAAATTCACATTAAATAGGGATTTAAAGAGCAATATTGAGCTTAAATAGACGAGCTTTAAATCACTTTGTATGTTTGTGTTGACCTCTTGTCACCTTTCTGAAAGTTTAACAATTCAAATTCAGAACTTGGTTTTCAGTACGATCAATAACTGGTACTACTGGGCTAATAATATGTGAAGTTACTACAAAACTTATTTAAACTATAATTAATTATAATCATAGCTTGGGTGAGCCTCATTAAATCAAATATTATGGTCTGATTGGCTTATGTTTGAAAGTGGTGTTAAGAATGGTTCATGAATTCTGATGAGCATTTGGGAATTAATTTTGGACATACCTAATGTACTACATAATCAACACATCCATCCCCTGGGCATTTTCAGATCTAACAACATAAATCTTATTTTTCCCTTTCCCCTCTGTTGTTACCATGCATAGAAGAAGCAGTTTATTGATTTTCTGGAAGCCTGTCATCCTTCAACTAACTAATGTGTTATTAGAATTGTGCTCATTTTTTTGAATGCATTGAATAAGCTTTACATTGCACAACTGGATGCAATCTGGTGAAGTCACATTTAGTGACAGCAGAAATAAGCCTCGTAGTGACATTTTGTTGGATGTCTTGAGAAAAGCTTTTATAAAGGGCAGAATGCAAGAACTTTCTTGCTCATATTATTTAACTAATGTGATCTTCCTTGAAGGCCAGTCTGTTTCCTTAAGCTATCTGCATGTTATAACCAGCCATGTCCAGATAAATCTGAGCTCATTTTGGTAGTTAGATAGAGTAACAGTAGCCAGAAGAGCAAATGCTGAAAACAACCAATTTTGCCATATGCTAGAATGTTCTTAGTTCCACGAGATTGCTTTGATATTTATTAGCCATTGAATGGATCCACAGAATAAATCTCTGCAGCCATCTCTCATGCCCTTCCCTCCTCCTTTCATGTGATGGAGCATAATTTTCTTTAGAAGATGATTTGGTTCTGTGCCATTGTTCTTCCATAAAGATTAATGCTGGATTTTTCATCAAGATGTGCAAGGATAAGCAGGTTATTGCATTCACTCATTTCCTTGAGTTATTTACTTGGGGAATGAAAGAAGTGAGTTCATAGTGTGAGAGAAAATGGTTTGTAATTCACTATGAAAGCTGTAATGCATGTTATACCACACTGCTGCTCATTTTATTACAGAATTTTCTACTAAATGGACTACCTTATGCTACACACAGTAGTTAGCAAAATCTGCTCATGTCTGGGTCCAGAAGCCAGTAGGAGTGGGAGGGCACTAAGAATTCCTCTAGTAAGAAAGACGTTGTAGTGTAAGATAGATTCAAGAAAAAAATCCCAGTAAAATTCCATAGTAAAGCACTTCCATGCTAGGGTTAATAAAGTGCAGGTTGCATCCATAGGGTAACCAGGAGTTGACTTGGACTCAAGATGTCTTGTAAGATAAAGGTAAAGGTTACCCCCTCACATATGTGCTAATTGTTCCTGACTCTAGGGGGGTGGTGCTCATCTCTATTTCAAAGCCAAAGAGCCAATGGTGTCCAAAGACCTCTCTCTGTGGTCATGTGACCAGCATGACTAAATACCAAAGGCACATGGAATGCTATTACCTTTCCACCAAAGGTGGTTCCTATTTTTCTACTTGCATGTTTACATGCTTTTGAATTTCTAGGTTGGCAGAAGCTGAGACAAGTAACAGGAGCTCACTCGGCGCTAGGGATTTGAACTGCCGAACTGCCGACCTTTCTGACTGACAAGCTCAGTGCCTTAGCCACTGAGCCACCATTCTGAAATCATGTTAAATTATTTCTCCAAAGGCTACACATCTTCCCTTAAGCCCTGACATTTTAAGCACTCATTTTTCTCCCTGAGTAACATGCAGACTGGGTAGGGATTGGTGGACAGGGAAAATTAGAAGTACAAATGTCTTGTGCATTAACTCACAATTTGTAGCTGTTGCAAATTGCCACCAACAAACATCTCTGGCTTCTGTTTTGCAAAAGCCATCCTGATTAGCTACGGAATTTTGATAGGATTTGGGACAAATAATGCCCTTGCCTAAAAGGCCTCAGGGGCCTCTACTTTAGAACAAGAAAAGGAATTCTTTGAGGGTCCAAATAGCTGATCTCTACAGTCAAGTTTCAAGACTCAATTAGAGAAAATAGAAGAGGGTAATTCTTAGCTCTGGGTTGATGTCAGGGCAGCAGCAT
This sequence comes from Thamnophis sirtalis, assembly GCF_051295495.1. Taxonomy (NCBI): domain Eukaryota; kingdom Metazoa; phylum Chordata; class Lepidosauria; order Squamata; family Natricidae; genus Thamnophis; species Thamnophis sirtalis. Next base: position 52,565,887 of record NW_028261385.1, read on the forward strand.
GGGGGGGTGGGGGTTGACTAATGTTTTTCATAACTAGGAGTTTCTTTGAGTGAAGTTTTTAGTAGATCAGAATGTTTTTGAAGTAACAAAGCAAGCTGTGAAACAGAAATCGGCAGCCTGATAAGAATTGGTTCAAACCATCCCCAAAGATACTGACTTGAAATTTTGTGCTCTGAAATTCATTATAATGTGAAAAAAACCATGCCTCCTAAATATTTAGATTAGCATTAACAAGATCACATTAAGAAATTATGGGATGTTTCCTATTTCCCCAAAATATTGGAATTGTGTATAAAGTAATTTTCCACCTTTTAAAACTGCTCCTCTTTCAATGAGTGGCCATGAGGCATCCTCTCTACTTATGTACATGAATAAAGGGTAATTTTAATCTATCTTTTCAGGTACAAATCTGGGCAGAGCCAATACTGGAATAAATACACACTGGCATTTCTAGCTAACAGGTGAAAGAGGCTGGATGTCCTTTGTGGGGTGATTCTTACTTTGGCAAATGATAGTGGCCTCATGGTGAGATGGGAAGCAAAAAGTAAATTAAATAAAGAACATTGTAACACAAATTTCCACTACATGTTTCTATGTCATTATAACAATAATAGCTCCGACCCATCTTTTCTCCAGCATCCCTGCTCTTTATTTCTAGATCTGGTCTCAGTTCTTCCTCTTTAAGCAACATATACTGTTTTCCCAGCTTCACCATAGACTACTTTAATTGCTTTTGTAAAATCTATTTCTATGGGTTGAAAGTGTACAGGTAGTCCTCGACTTACAACAGTCTGTTCAAAGTTGTTGTTGATAGTTGCAAAATCGTATCCGACCCATTGCTACCCCATGGCCTTTCTGTCCTCTACCATCCTCTGGAGTCCATTCAAGCTCACGCCTACTGCTTCAGTGACTCCATACAGCCACCTCATTCTCTGTTGTTTCATTCTTCTTTTGCCCTCAATCTTTCCCAGCATTAGGCTCTTCTCCAGTAAGTCCTTCCTTCTCATTAGTTGGGCAAAATATTTAAGTTTCATCTTCAGAATCTGGCCTTCTAAAGAGCAGTCAGGGTTGATCTCCTCTAGGACTGACCAGTTTGATTGCTTGCAGTCCAAGGGACTCACAGGATTCTTCTCCAGCACCATAATTCAAAGTTACAGCATTAAAAAAGTGCTTTATGTCCATTTTTCACAATTATGACAGTTATGGCATCCCCATGGTCATGTGATCAAAATTCAGATGCTTAGCAATTAACTCATATTTATAATTGTTGTAGTGCCTTGGGATCATGTGATCACCTCTTGTGATCTTCTGGCAAGCAAAGTCAATGGGGAAGCCAGATTCACTTAATAGACAAGTTACAAATTTAACAACTGCAGTGATTAACTTAACTGTGGTAAGAAAGGCCACATAATGGGGCAAAACTCACTTAACAAATGTCTCACTTAACAATATAAATTTTGGGCTCAATTGAAGTCATAATTGAGGACTGCCTCTATTCAGGAAAAAGGGCTGGGTGTATTTAGCATGAGCAACTCTCTGTTTTAATTTGAGTTGCCCAAAAGCCACAGAGCCATTGTAAGAATAAATTGTTGAATTACAGAGAATGGCATTTGGAGTGGGCTATTGGCTATTGTTGCAAGTACAGTACTGTAGTAACTGACTGGCAGCCATATGATCATGAGAACAAGTTGTGCAAAGTACAAGATTACTTTATTTAAAAAAATTAAATATAAGATCCAACTGCAATTTTGGCATTTTCTGGCATTCTGATACCTTTATAACCTGTCTACCTATATAAATTGAGGTTGACTCAGCCTTCCATCCTTCCAAGGTGGGTGAAATGAGGACCCAGACTGTGGGGGCGATATGCTGACTCTGTAAACTGCTTAGAGAGGGCTGAAAGTCCTATGAAGCGGTATATAAGTCTAACTGCTATTGCTATTGCTTTTGCTAAATAAATAAAAGCGTAGGCAGGTTGCAGCCTGAGACTGGATCGTACCTATTTCTTTGTGATGAAAAATAATAGTTTTAAAGAAACATAATTACGGCACTGCTAACACTTTTAAATCTGCAGAAAGTGTTGCAAAAGAGTACTGGGCTAGACTTCCAGGACAATATTAGAAAGTCAAAGCTATCTTTAGACGGTCATTTCTGGAAAAATCAACATTGAATTATGGTTTCCTTGTCAATTTATATGCTCGGCATTCTCTTATAATTCATTATGTGTCTGGGCTTGGTTGTTTGAAGCTGAAAAAGGACTTATTTTAAAAGGCTTACCTATACTGTGACCTCATCAGTCACAAAAATTGACAAGCCTGAAACAAGTCAACTTGTCTGGTGCTTAATACTTTAGGGAGCTAAATGAAAGAAGTCTACCCATTTAATGATTTATTGGATGAAAGCAAGACTGTTAATGCTCATGCAAGTTGGACTTGATGGATAGTTATGCCTAGAAACATGATGTATGAAGCATTCCCACAACAATATGCGCCTGCCTTGTTTATATTTGGATTAAGTTTATAAATGCACGTGCTGTTAGATATTGGGTAAGGATAGATATGCATCCTCTTCCTTTTTTCCTTTCTTCTCTTTATTAAAAAGTGTGGTTATAAACCCTAGTATTGTTGGGTGGTGTTTTTTTTTGCAGATGATAGCCAAGTGAGATTGGCAACAAGTGTTTTGTGAAACTGATTTCTGCCCCCCTTATATTTCCTGGCTTGTCCTCTTATCACACATTGGAAGCCAAAGTATTTTGTAAATAAAATAAGCTAACAAGAGTCACGATGGTGCAGTGGGTAGAATACAATACTTGCAGGCTACATCTGCTGACTGCCAGCTGACTGCAATTTGGTAATTTGAATTTTTCCAGGCACAAGGTTGACTCAGCCTTCCATCCTTCCAAGGTGGGTAAAATAAGAACCCAGATTGTTGGGGGCAATGTTCCCTCTAATTTTTTTTCCGTGTGAGCGGAAAAGTATAGTGTTTGAGCAGCACATTTTCATACCTGAGCACCTGGATTTTTTCCATAGATGTCACCCAAGACAACGAACTTAGTGTTATTTGAAACTCAATTCTACCATGTAAATATCCATTAAGTAACGAAATCTCCCTATACAGGTAGTCCTCAATCTACGACCATCATTGAGCCCAAAGTTTCTATTGCTAAGGGAGACATTTGTTAAGTGAGTTTTGCCCCATTTTACAACCTTTCTTGCTACAGTTAAGTGAATCACTGCGGTTAAATCAGTAACCTGGTTGTTAAGTCAGTCTGACTTTCCTACTGACTTTCCTTGGCAGATGGTTGCAAAAGGTGAGCCCAGGACACTGCAACCATCATAAATATGAGGCAGTTGCCAAAGATCCAAATTTTGATCCTATGACCATGGGGATGCTGCAATGATCATGTGTGAAGAACAGCTGTAATTCACTTTTTTCAGTGCTGATGTAGCTTTAGTCATTAAGTGAACTGTTGTAAGTTGAGGACTATACTTTCCCCCTTACTATCCAATAGTCTGCAGTGATATTAGCAAGTTATGAATAAATTACCAACTGATATAGATTAGCAATTGGAGCACTTAAAGAAGCAAACAAAGAGGGGAGAGGAAGGGAGGGAGGAAGGAAAGAAGGGAGAGGGAGAGAGAGACAGAGACAGAGGGAGAGACAAAAAAGGAAAGAGGAGAAAGAGAAAAAGAAAGGGGAGAGGAGGGTGGGAGGATAAGAAAAAGAGGCAGAAAAAAGAAAGAGAGAGAAAGAGGAAAGGAAGAAAGAAGGAAGGAAGGAAGGAAAGAAAAAAGGAAGAAAGAAAAGAGGAGAGGAGAGAAGAGAAGGAATAGAGGCCAAAAAAGCAAACAAGGAAAAGTAGGGAAAAAACTTTCACTGGAAAACACTATTTTTCCATCAGTGCAAAACTTTCCTAAACAAGGTTAATTTTCTGGATTTTGACTTTCCGGTCCAGGTGGACCAAGAAGCCTTTATTTTCTTTTTCTAAAATCAAAATCTGCAGAGCACCAGCTCAACTCCCCCTTCCTGCGAAAAAAAGTGGCTGTGTCTTGAGGGTAGTTTTGAACCAGGTCTCTTAAATCCTAGTCCAGGGCCTTAACTATTAAGCCCCTCAAGGAATGTGTAAAATAGCCCTTCCTAGGGCTTCGTCCTGTTTTTTGTCAGAAGTAAACTCTGGTAACAAATGGGGAATTATAATAACCCCAATCAATTTTGCTTTCTGTAAACTGTGTCTCAAATTATTAAAATGTCACTGCCTGTTTTATAATTTCAATAAAATTGTTAGAGACACATGATTCTTTCTAGCATGATTTCATACAAAAGCATTTTAAAGGTTTTAATGTGTTATTGAGAATAAATAAAGATTAACATTAGGCATAGAATTATAAAGTGTGAGTGGATTAAAATAGAATTCAACTATTATCACAGTCCCTTCCTACCACTGTATGGCTCCAAGGTGCTAAGGCACCCTCATGTATTGTAGATCCAAAATGAAAGTCTCTAAGAATATGGGTTATTGTGAGGGGTATTTTTTTCTCTTAAGTTTTTTAAAATTAAAATTTCCTAATTGGTGCATAAAATATGTTGC
>NW_028261385.1:52762974-52855474 GCF_051295495.1 Thamnophis sirtalis
TCATAAAGACCAACTGTTTCCCCAAAGGTCATATGCCACTAATGGGGGGGGGGGGGAATCCCTAAAAGTTTAATTGAATTCATGTTCAGCAATATCAAAGTGAAAGAGGAATATCTCCATGTACTTCATAAGCTGGGAGCAAAGAAGGAAAAAATTGTTGAAAAGGAATTGTGACATGTTCCTGAATCTGGCAACATACCAAGGCTATTTCTGAAAGCATTTGTGACTGAGATTAATGTCCCTATTTTTCAGGTGCCAGTATTGTTTGGGCTGTAACTTACCTTGCCTTTGTAATCTATGGCATTATAACAAAATATTGTTTTGATCTTGCCAAAAGAAGCACTTCTAAGCAAAAGGCAACATTGGACAGAAACAAGAACGATCTTCTGAAATAATGTTCAAAGCTTTTATTTCACTGTGCTAAGATTTTCCCAAGTGATTTTAACAGATATTGCTAAAAATGGCAATGACAATAGAAAATGTGGTGAAAGAATAATTGTGAAAAATGTTGATGTATTCAAAAAATACATGAAGGCCTAACCCTTTGTTCCTTTTCTTCAACTTAGAAATTGGCAAAGATTGTATACATCATACATTTTAAGAAAGTATAAGCACATTTTTTTAAAAAAAACTGGGTGTTCTATACAAAATTTCCAACTTTAACACAATATCAAATAATGAGAATAATCAGACAGAATAAAAGTAAGATATATAAAATAAAATTATTAACTAAAATTTACTAATGTATTTTCCTATATATCATAGCAGCTCCCAGTCCACCATTATCTATATGCATATCTAGTTGAATTGGAGTCATTTTACATTTTTGGTGACTTCTGTTGAAGTAGGTAAAACAACTCTTCGTTTTGTTCTAATTGGTCTATTTTGCATTGCTATCATTCAATTAATTTAATTCAAATACTACTTTAATAACTTGAAGGTTTTCTAGCATTTATATTTGTCAAGCACATTAGTTTTGGACCAATTATTATTATTTCAGACAGTTCTCAAGCATTAAGGCAGTGCCATGATGGATGATACAAATTAAAACTGGACATGACCTACTTTTATCTATCATGTTGGAGGACACCTAGAACAATAGATTTTTTCCTTCTCAGTTTAGTCAGAATGGACTAAACGTTTTTCATATAAAGTAGGTTTTCATTGCTTTTCTCTTATAAGTTATATGTGTTCCTTTTAAATATTAATAAATTAAGACAATTAGCATATACATATTTATAAAAGTATCTTTGGAAATGGTATCCATTTGGGCAATTAGGAAAATTATATTCTCTGTACAATTCAGCTATGATTTATTAATCCTACAAGGGAATAGTGAAAAAATTAAAGATTGCTAGTATGCCCTGCCAACAAGAAAATTAATAGTTTGTTTTACTTAAACAAAACTTCTTTTCTCAATTCAGCAAGAGAAAACTTAATGATTATTCTCTTAATTAAAAGTGCATGCAATGAGAAAAATGCATTTAGTAAAGTGATTCCCCAGCTTCTAGCATCAGCTTTATTTCCAAAAAAATTCTCCCAAACCTCTATAGTTCTCTTAAGTATGTCTAGAAAATAAGTCTGATGTATGAAGAAAATTAAAGGTAAACTGTGAAGAAAATTAAAGGCAAATTGTGAATGGAAAAGCCATCCTGACAAATGAATGTTTTACAAAAGATTATGTTCACAATGGCAACATTTTATAGTATAAGAATTCATTTTGTGTGTGTGCTAATGACAGATGTTCCAAATTCTAAATTTCACATTATCTACTCATGATTTAAAGATAATGGTGTGACATCAGAATATAAGACAATAATGGTGTGAGATGAAATTTAAATGATTGCTATCAGTGGCCTGGTGTTATGCATGTCACATGAAGGATAGCTTGTGACCATAATGAGGAAAAAAAAATGATATGCAGTCATTTTAATAAGGAAATGTGTGTAGTATTTTTTCTAGTTCTGATATGCTGTCAATTAGATTACTTCTCAGGCTGCATTCCACACATTGGTGCAGGTATAAGGCAAGATAAAGTATTACTCATTTTGATGAAACTTTAAATGAAGCAACTAATCACAGTGCACTGACACAAAGGTAACTGAATCATTCTGATTCATATTATCCAGACTAATGGGTGGATCGGGCCACAGTTAGCTTTAGTATTCTCACTACTGAAGTGCTGCAAGAAAACATTTCAGTTTTTAAAAAGTACATCGGTACATAATTTATAATATGTTTATTCAGGGCAAAGGTATTTCAAAATGAGTGACGGAATGACACACTTGAATGAAAGAGAGTGGCTGGGTCTGTGTCAAGGTCATCATTATTATTATTTTGGAAAGGTAGTTGATTCAGCACTAGACCAAGAACATATGGACAGAAAAGGAAAAAAAATGCTAGAAGACACCTGTAAAGGGCAGGTACGTGCCTTAAATATAGAATAAGGAACGAGTAAGGAAAAACACTGGTTTTATTTGATTGTTTTAGATGCTGTAAGTTATGCACTTGGTTATCTTGGAGTGGAGAAACAATCCACTCTGACAAGTTAGAGATTCCAGACCTCCACTACAAAAGAAAATCCTGGAGTGGCTTGTAAAAGTGTGGGAAGGAAGACCAGGAGGATGGATTGCATGGTGTGTATGGAGATTCAGATGGTGGACAATGGAACGTTGGGAGCTAAAGTTTGTTTGTTTCTGAACTAGAGACCCGGGGAGAAAAAATCAGACATTCCAGGTTCAATTATTGAGATAAAGAAGGGGAGAAGGAGTTGTAATAAAATATAAGTGGAAAGCAAGAAAACAAACTTAAGGAAAAGTATGTTAAGACTAGATTTCTTGTCTGTCTGTCTGTCTGTCTGTCTGTCTGTCTGTCTGTCTATCTATCTATCTATCTATCTATCTATCTATCTATCTATCTATCTATCTATCTATCTAGATGATAGAGATAGAGTTATAATTTATTTATTTGCATCTTGCCATACAAATAACTCAAGACAGAAAACATATCCATGACATCTTCCTCCTCCTGTTTTCCCCACAACAACAACAACCATGTGAGGCAGTGACGTGCAGTCACTAGAGGCAAGGGAGGCGGGGCCTCACCAGTCTCCTGAGGGAAAGGAAACTATTTTTAAAATAATTAAAAAGGCCAAGGTAGTTGCTCCCAGACTCTAAGTCACAGTGACTCTGAGTCTCCTTAGTGCAGTTAGTAGTAGGAGGCTAGAGAACTATGGGCCTCCTTTGCATAAGGAATTTTTCACCTTTTAAGAGTCAACCAAGGGTTAAAACGCAAAAAAGTCTATATGCAAATGAGGCACGTGATTCTCCCGCCTCCTCCTGCAGAGGGCACTTTGTTTAGAGCCTATTTTAAAACGTTTAAGCAGAGTCATCCACGTAGTGACTCTAGCAGCAACTAACCTAGCCTGCCTGGCCCTGGCTAGATCAAATCTAGCATTTTCGACGCAGCTGGAAGGTATGTGGGTCAGACCGAGGGGGCAGGGGGGAGGAATTCAATTTATTTGTAATGTAAGTAATTGTAATTTGTTTTTATTATGTGTATGTGCGTTTGTGTGTGTTTTTTTTTACCCCCCTCTGCTGGCCCGCGGGCTGGCACATCTATTTTTATTTTTCATTTTTCGTTTATTATTTTTCATTTATTATTTTTCATTTATTATTTTTCATTTATTATTTTTCATTTATTATTTTTCATTTATTATTTTTCATTTATTATTTTTCATTTTTCATTTTTCATTTTTTATTTTTCATTTTATTTTTTTTATTTTTTAAAGCCATGCCGCCTCGGCACGCCATAGAGCGAAACATGTCCTGGTTTGTGGCCGGGCGGCATGCACTTTAAAGAACTCCAGAGCCCAGGCAGGCCAGTGCTAAGACACAAAACCCAGTTTGCAAAAGACCCTTCTGCCTTCGGGTACAAATGGCAGTGCCCATCTTGGAAACTCAGTAGGGATTTTTCTCCCCTTCTCCTTCCTTTCCTCCTTCCTTCCTTCCTTCCATCCTTCCTTCCTTCCTTCCTTCCTTCCTTCCTTCCTTCCTTTCTTTCTTTTCTTCTTTCTCAGTTTCTTTTTTCTTTTTTACCAGCTGCCATCTGGTTGAAATCAAGCCCACGAGATAGTTCTTTTTTTCCTTAAAAACTTTGGGGTTTTGAAAAAAAAAAAAAACTACTGCTCAGCCTTCTTCCTGGGTTGGCAGGCCGAGCAATTCTTATCCCCTGCCCAGAGGAAAAGGAAAAAGAAAACAAAATGACACTTGCTGGCTTCAATTAAAAAAAAAAAGTATCTCTCGCCAATCTTTAAAAAAAAAGAATCCCAGAAAAATGGAACTTTTTCTCTTTTCTAAAGTCTCGGCTTCTTCTTGTCTGGAGTAATTTCTTCTTCTTCCCTTCGCTCCCCCAATGCACACCGATCCAGGCGTGCAAATAAAACTCAAGAAACTTTTGAGGCTGCAGAATTTAAAGTCCGAACAAAGCGAGCAAATCGGGTGGGTAAAAGTTTCTTGGACTGCACATGTTTTGCTGAATGGCGGCCGAGCCCTGCCTGAGTGCCGGCATGCCTTTAAAGTGCCGGCTTGCCGTAGCAGATGCTGCAAGAGTGATTGTGGGGAGGCTACGAGGTCCGGGCGACCCTTGCGTCCCAACTTCTTCCCCCGTGATCCCGAAGGTGCTCTGCACGGACTCAGGAGCCCGTTGCCTCCGCCCATCGGCGTCTCGGCGCTCCTCTGGCCGGCTTAGCTCAATCAGCACTCGTTCAGCGCTGCCTCGGTGGCTCCACATGGGCACGGTGGCCATGGCGACGGGCACGGAGGGAGGTGGAGGCGGCGCCCCCACCCTGGCGGCAGGTGAGCGCTCCCCCTGGGAGGGTGGGGGGCTTCGGGCCCGGGGGGAGGGGAGGGGCACCGGGGGGTGGGGCATGGTGGGGGCTTGTGGAGGGACATGGTTGGAGGTCCTGGGTGGAGGGAGGGGGGAGGAGGTCTTGCCAAGGGTGGTTATAGATCAGTGAGCTTCATGGCTGGTGAGGGTCCCGCTCTATGGCGGACGTGGCACCAGGGCTTCGGTGGGGCTTTTGCGCTTGCCTCACCGGCCATGAAGCTCACCGCATGTCACTGATGTGAGGTGAGTCAGACTAAGAGAGAGTTATGGGCCCAAAATTCATCCAACTGGCTTCAATGAATAAGGCAGGACAAATTCTCTTACTTTTTAACCGGGTGCCTTAACCACTAGATCAAACTGCTCTTTTACATAAAATTATACATCTTATATTATTCTATACATACCGATTTTGCAAGTATTTTTTACTTGTATATATTATTAGAGGACATTATTTTATTAGCATCAGTACTGTAGTGTCCAAAATAAACCACTTCTCTCTTCCCCCATATAGTATCACATATATTATCCTCATTCACAATTAAATTGCATAGGTATTTTAATGTATTTTTATTAATTTTGTTTTGCAACAGAAATACAAATACACAAATTAAAAAGGGCAAACCTAGGAATGAAACTGGCATAGATCTACCCTACTGCCCTAATATATTATACTGCACTATAGTATTTACAGAACAAGCTGTGAGTCTTGGATACAATTGTATTATTTCTGTCTTGCTTTTCTTACACTGTGATGGAGAAGATTGAAATTATGCTATCAATAAATAGTAACTTTTCAATTACAACCAAAATTGAGAAATACTGGCTTGATCTAATTATGATAAGTGTGAATAAACCAAAATCAAATCCTTATTAGAGTCTAGCTTGTTAGATGTCTATTTGTTTAAAATATTACCTTTTACTTATCAGTTAAAACACAATACAAGAAGAATTTAAGAAGAAAGAAGCAAAACATAATAAAATCATATTGAGAAGGCAAGGAACAGTAGTGAGCAGTCATGGATATGAACTAAGCTTAAAGACTACACTGTGTGTAAGGGCACTGAAGTGGAATTAATTCTCTGCCCTTATTACATCTGTGGAATATCAGCCAGAAGTACCATTTAGAGCAGTTAGAGAAAAATGGGTTGGAAGATCAGTCAAGTGCTTATTGTGAGCCTACAGCTAGACATTTCATGAACAAAATCACTCATATTCATCCTGACTGGAAATAGCAAAAGCAGAATTCAAAAAATTGACAGGATTGGCAGAATTTACCTAGAATATTTTTGAATCTGTAGATCTTGAATAAATGGTTATGTGAGGCTTCTCTGCCATCTGTTGGCTAGGTTCAGATATCTAGAGAAAGGAAAAAAAATCTGGATTTTGCCAGTGGTTAGCGCATCATCATGAAAGGTCTAGTTGTATTGAGATAAATGTTGATTCTGTGCATAGCAAGTATGACATGCACCCAGCAAGTTTAGTTTCAAGCAGCTCTGGAAAAACTAATTGATCTGAAACCCTTGGTGGCTTTGATTAAGGCCTGTCATGGAGTGTAAATTGCATTAGTTGCTCACCTGGACAACCTGTGAAATGACTTTAATTAGGGGACAAAATCAGCCTTGCTTACTGGATTTCTCAATAGCCTTCAGTTTTATTAACTATAGAATCTTTTTGCATTGTGCCATATTTTGGTGGTTCCTAGGCCCTACTTAAGTGAACAGTCAAATAGTGGTTAAGGGGAAGAATATGGACGGTCCCAGGGCTTAAATATTTAAATAGAACTGCTAGGTGAAGTCATTCACCTGTTCAGCATCAGGTAGCATTAATATGTGGGTGATGGCCAATTTTTGCTATCTTAGCTGTTTGGGATGGAAATCCTGAATCAGTTTCTTGATGGTATCACATTCTGAAGCAAAAGAACCAGGCTCAGCAAGACAGAAACAGAGATTTCATTTTTTTATAAAATAATCACAATAATTTTAGGATTTTAGTAACTTTAATTTAATAAGGTATCATGGTTCCTCAATCTTCTGGCAACCTTACAATCCATCTGAAGTATTTTTTTAAAAAAAATCAATTTCCCTATTAGCCCTAAATTTGGGTATTAAGGTAGTGCACTAGCCTACTCCTCGATTAATGTAATTCACTGACAAATCCTCTAGTCCAGGTGTCAAACTCACATCATCACAGCGTGACATATCAGAACTTTTCCCCTTCACTAAACTGGACTGGAAGTGGCCAGGTTGTGAAGCATCCCGCCCATGGACCGGAAGTTTGACAGCTCTGCTCTAGTCCATCCAGCTCCTTAACTGGTTTCCTGGTTCTTAACTTAAATAAAAGTGTTAATTTGATTAAAGATCAGATATACAGAAAAATCAGATTATACAAAAGTAGAATTTAAACAATCAAATGAAAGATATAATTCAACACTAAATAATAGAATACACTAAGCTTCCTCTAATTTGCAATTGGTGTAATTGTAACCAGTGACTGAATTTGAAAAAGCAGTAGATGAGAAGTTTGTGATTTTCCCAGTGATCCCAGGGCACTGTTCCAACAACAAAAAGTGGGTACAATCCTCTATTAGTTACAAAGGGTTTTATAAGTTTGGTGCATAAAATGCTGTAGAAAAGGCAACCTAGAAATATGAGTATGACAGATGCAATTTCTTGAAGTTTTATGGGCATTTTTATACCAAAGTGAAAATGCTATAGTTCCTAATATTTCTGAAGAGATCTTATTAAATCCAGCTACAGAAAAGCTTTTTCATGCCTTAAGCACATATGATTATATTGGTATTTTGTTGGAAGAAACAACTTTCTGTTAATCATGAACATTTGGAATCTAACAAAGGTTCCTTATCTTGAGGACAGTCTGTCTAGAGCATTTTTTTAAAATTTCAATCCTGCCTACCTCCAATGCTACCAAAAATTAACTCAGCCATTACTCTGACATTTAACTTTGGAAGCTGGATTTTATTCATTGATTGGAACTTATTATAAAACATCAGTACATGCTCCTAGAAAATTTAGTTTGAGCAAATGATTAAATTGATAAATAGTGACTTGACCACAATGGACATCACCTCAGATTCAAGGCATATGGATGCATTAGAGGCTTAGTTTGTATGGTTTCCACTCACTTTTTGCAGGCATTCACCTGGGAATCACACACCATCTGGAAAATTGTTTTGACTTTAAGGATCTTAATGACTACTGGAACATGATAGCCCCTTGTGAATAGAAGAAACCCAGTATTGCTTTTATACTTCTGTCGATCCTTTCAGCAATTGACCTAATTTTTTTTTCTAAAAGATTGAGAGGAAAAGAAAGTTAAACCAAGGTTCCAGAAGACAGAACCTGCTCTACTGTTTTCAGATATTTATCAGATATATGTTTAGTGCCAGCTCCTATGGGGAAAAAAACCCTATGGCCTTAATTTTAGAATAGCTAATAGTTAGCATTTCCTCATAACAATAGGTTGCTAAGGCTAACATGTTTCTCTTGAGTTCAGTCTGTGTAGAACAAAGAATAATCACCTAACCCACAAAAAGAAGCATGGTAATCACCTCTCTGGGACAATGAAGCATACTTTTTGTTAAAATTATAGCTGTATAATTAAAATAAATTTTGATAGGAGGCGAGCCAAAATTCAAAACAAGTGTTTCATTCCTTTCTGTATTGGGTTTTTAACAGTTTGTAATTGCCAAATCTAATTCCCATGGAAGTATTTTCACGCTGCTTCTTAATTAGGAGTAGCTTCCCTGGTCTATGAAGAAGTGAACTTCTTTCTACCAGAGCCTATTTTTGGTTTGTAGATTTTGATACTTGAGATTAAAGACTGAAAGAGAGAGCACCACTGACATATTCTACTAAGAGGAATAAAATAGGTCACTGATAAATCTTTCCATTCTAAATTTAGTTCTGGTATTGTAGAACATATGTAACATTTATTTATTATGTTATTATTGGACAGGTCATTTTTCTCAAATAACATGTAGATCTTGAGAACTTGTAAAATATTATTAATGTCAGTAAATATGGATGAAATTAGGGCATGTTAACTTATATTGTTTTCAATAATTTTAGGTAAATTTCAATTGTTTCAAGAGTAAACAATTATACAATAAACCAACACTGTTAATAAATTGACCTATATTCTTCAACAAGTATATTATTTAATTCTACAGTTCCTTGGGAATGAAATTTAAAAAGGACATATCTACCTGCACTAGTAAGCTCTTAATTTTATAATTATTTTTCCTTCCCCGAGTGCTTATTTTTCCACCTGTTAAACAAATAAATAAATAAATAAATAAATTCAGTGGATCTCTTGTCCAATCACAGAGAAGAGGAATTAATAAAAGTGAAGAAAATGTTTCTAATGGATTTTGAATCAATAATCTTCAACAAGCTAAACAATTGTGCTATTGTAAAAGTACTGCAAAGGTAAATCTAGAGAACATAGTATCCATTGATTCAGGGGAGCAAATGTTTCTACCTCTGTGAAATATCCCATTAAAGTGAAGTAGTTGAACTAGAGAAAGGTAACATATTGCAGACTGCTGTTGAAGGTAACCCAAGCAGGAAAACAGTATCTTGAAAGTAAAGCAGGGTACCACATCTGAAGTTCCTTTTGAGGTATATAAACTTGAAAAGCGTCATGGAGGTGTCGTGGACCATTGCAGGAGGTAAGGACACATGCATGCACTGTGCATGTTAATATGGTGGCCACTGGACCCCGTTGCACTGTACCAGTTGCAATGGGATCCGGAACCCACCACTGATTTAAGGGAGGGACATCACTTTACTAGTGGGAAGAAAAAATGGAATGTGCTAATTCAGGATGGGATAATGGCTACCAAGTGAGATGCCTTAAATAAATTAATAGAGAAAAAAATCTGTCAGTGATTGATTTATTATTATTATGCTTAATCCAAGATCAAAGCATATTAATGCTCTGAATAGTAGACGTTAGGGAATAATATCAATGGTAGGGTATGGCTTTCACAATTTTTTGTAAGCTTCCATTTTCAGTACCATAATTCTCCAGATTTTGTGATGAGATTTTCAGTATTTTGTCTTAGATAAAGATATTAATTAATTTTACAATAAATGCCGACTGCCACGATCAAAAAGATGCATAGAAAAAGAAAAGAACTGATAGATTATATGAAAACACTATATAATAATACTGTGAACTATTCTACACTCAGATGACCACCTGTAATACCCTACAAGCCAAAGGTTCATTGAAATAAAACCATTCTAGAAACTTCTGGAACACATAGAGGATTTGAGTGAAATTTACATCTGAGACCAGTCAAGGTCTACCATACAATTCCATAGTGTGTGAGCTTTTTATGAGGAGGTCTTCATTCCAGCCTTAAGAATTATAATGATTAAAATGTTTTTAAACCTTTTAAAACTTTTTTCTTTAAAAAACCATACATAATATTTCATGATTTATTTTATGTATTTGTTTTATCAAATTTATATGGCCACACACCTTACATAAAGTGAGTTTCAGTGGTGTAAATAACCAACCATTAAAACTGAATATAAACACCAATTAAAACAAAAAAATCAACACAACTAAAACAAAGATTGTAGATATTCATGGTGCAACCAATGTGCAGGCTCTCTGCTATTAAGTGATTCCCAGTGCTGAGGGGGGGGGGCATTTTTGAGGGCAGTCAGAAAAGTCATAATATTGCCATGACTATGCTTTACAAATTTAATCTGGAACTAATTCTACTAATAATACTACAGTGTAAGACAAGATTATGTTTCCATTTCAGGATCATGGTCAGTGGTAGACTTGAATTATCTTCTCATCCCCACAATACAACATGTACTTCTGCATGCAGTATTTAGCTGTCCTATGGGAAATGAAAATGAAAAGATGCCTTGAGCGATGGGCACATAACTGTATTACATTCTTGGCAGTGATAACTTTCTATTACATTATTTTATTGGAAATCTTATTGCAGTAGTTCTAACATTCTTGATAAGATTGCCATTGTCCCAGGAGGCTTTTGATCCCAAGAAATAAATATTTACAAATTGCTCAAAGACTGTTAGCTAAAGTGTAGCTAAAGTGTATTATGCACACTGATTATACAGCACAATATGTTGTATCAGGAAACTTAATAGATTTTTAACAGTCTTTAAAACATAATCGATAGTTCATAGTTACTAGTCTAGAAATGTAATCAATAGTTGAGAAATGCAATAATATTATTACATTGTGTAAATTTCCTCATGAAAATAAAATCAGCACCTTGTTTTTGAAGTAGTTAAAGATAACAGTTTAATATTTAAAATGTTCCCCATTAAATTCTTTATTTTTTATTGATGCAACCCTTTTTAAACATATTTGTACTACTGGACACTTTTATGTCGATCAAAATATAATTATAGTTTACTGTGATAGTGAAAATGCTTCTTAGATGATCTTCAAAGAAAAACCAGAAGTCCAGTTGCTTCTTGCAAAAGCACTTTTGGGACACTGAGAAACTGGTTTCCACAAATACACCACATTATTGGTACTTGGGCACTTCTGCACAGAGATGGACACTTCTGTAGAAGCTACAATCCTAAAGGTTGACCACTGCAGATTATTATGCTGAACCCATGGAGGCTTTTTCGGTAGCATCTCCAATATGACATGAAGTAGGAAGGAACATTTTCATCCTGTCTTCAAATGCTTAAGATACACTATATTGCCAAAAGTATTCGCTCACCTGCCTTTACTCGCATATGAATTTATTGTAAGTGACATCCCATTCCTAATCCGTACGGTTCAATTTGACATCGGTCCACCCTTTTCAGCTATAATAGCTTCAACTCTTCTGGGAAGGCTGTCCACAAGGTTTAGGAGTATGTTTATGGGAATTTTTGACCATTCTTCCAGAAGCGCATTTGTGAGGTCACACACTGATGTTGGATGAGTTCACGTGGCCTACCACTTCGTGGCTGAGTTGCTGTCATTCCCAAACAGTTCCACGTTCTTATAATACAGCTGAGGGTTGACTGTGGAATATTTAGGAATGAGGAAATTTCACGACTGGATTTGCTGCACAAGTGGCATCCTATCACAGTTCCTCGTTGGAATTCACTGAGCTCCTGAGAGTGACCCATTCTTTCACAAATGTTTTTAAAAACAGCCTGCATGCCTAGGTTCTTGAATTTATACATCTGTGACCATGGAAGTGATTGGAACACCTAATTGGTGCTGCCCTGAAGAGTGTTCAAAGACTTCAGTTAGTCCAGAATGCAGCCGCGTGAGCAATTGTGGGTGTACCTAGGTACACCCACGTTACACCTATTCTCCGTGAGCTGCACTGGCTTCCTATTGGTCTCCGGACATGCTTCAAGGTGCTAGTCATTACTTTTAAAGCCCTACATGGTATCGAACCTGCTTACTTGAGAGACCGCCTCCTGCCAGTTACCTCCCAGAGACCTATTAGATCCCAGAGACCTATTAGATCCTACAGATTAGGCCTCCTCCGGATTCCATCTGCTGGTCAATGTCGGCTGGCAACTCCCCGGGGGAGGGCCTTCTCTGTGGCTGCTCCGGCCCTATGGAACGATCTCCCTGTTGAGATCCGGACCCTCACTACCCTTCCGGCCTTCCGCAAAGCGACAAAGACCTGGCTGTTCCGGCAGGCCTGGGGCTGTTGATTTTTCCAGCCCCATCTTAAGTTATGAATGTTGTCGAATTTTAATGTTGTTTGTGTTTTCTGTATGTCCTCCCTTTCCCTTTTTACCTGTAAACCGCCCTGAGTCTTCCGAGATTGGGCGGCATACAAACCAAATAAATACAATACAATACAATACAATACAATACAATACAATACAATACAATACAATACAATACAATACAATACAATACAATACAATACAATACAATACAATACAATACAATACAATACAATTCTGATTATTTGGATGGGTGAGCAAATACTTTTGGCAATATAGTGTATCTCCTAAACAGGCCTAAAGCCAAGAAGATATTTTAGTTCAAAAATAGATCCCTTCATTATCCACTATCAATCATGCCATGGAACGGAGTAGTAAAGTGCAGTTTTAAAAGCTATCATTATACTTATCAAAGAAGCATTGCATCAACTCTTTAGAAAGCTACAGAACTGAACAGAAAATCAGAGAGATAACAGGAAAAAACATTCACACTGATATGAATATCTCTTCAATTCTTCTAATAATTCTTTCAATTATTTGCTTTTTTTGTACATATTTGCAGATATTGGTGGTAAAAGCAATAGCATTGATGGATTTATTATTGTCAAAGTTATGTTTTCGTAACTAATTTGCTGTACTGGCTTTAATAGAAATAATTTCAAGCTTCTTGCAGCCAATGATATAAATATCTCTGCATTCTTGATATTCTGAATTAAGAATAAATACTTCATGGCATTGATGAATAAATAAAATAAGTTTGGACTTCTGTTTTGGCCTTTGAAACTTTCATTTGATTTTATTGAACTGTTATATTTTACCTGACTTTAGCTGGCATACTTCAAAACACAACCCATGGAATATGAATATCAGATGTATTTCTTTTGGTAAGTAAAATCGAGAGATAGAAGATGGAGATAGAAGGGAGAAAAATAGTACTGGGCTCCATGAAATTATACTGAGTGACAGCAGCAGGACACTCTTCCATCTGGCAATTTTAAACAATGTGTCTGGCAATTTACAGACAGTAATTCTGCCAGCCTTGACAAAAGGCAGAAATATTTCTTATCGCTTCTGACTAAGACACCTGCAAGTCCAGATTCATCCCTTATAAATCTAGCCTCAGAGTCAGTAAGCAATCTGTGCATAGCAAAAACAGCCTGTTGACCTTTAAAGAAATAGGAAAGGCTGCAGACAAATCACAAAAAGCCCACTTATCTGTAATTTTGTCATATGACTATGAGTAATGGTTGTTTTTTAGTTTATATATGATACTTTTTATTCATGCAATTATTTAAACAGCATGCAAACTTTTAAGAAAATGCAGGCCTTTTCAGCTAAGTGCCTTGATAGGATTTTGATTTTTTTCCCCAGCTAGAGTGGTTTGTCTACAATCATATTCTTCCTTCTCTCATTCCTAATTCCATCCAATTGCATAGGATCCTGCAGCATAAGGAAAGGCTCAAAAAGATGCATTAGAAATGAAATTCTGGATAAATTTTATTTTAATGTTGTTTCAATTTACTTTAATCCTATGCTTAACAAGTGCAAGCAAAATTTATACTGGCAAAGTTAATACAGAATGAGAACAAAATATCTGTGAGAAACCTTTTAAAAAATAAAGATCTAATTTCACTCTTTTTCTTTACTAATGATTTACAGTGAAAACAAACTGCAAGAGTTTGAATTTAAATAAAAGTTCGTGATTTTTCTTGGAAGTAAAGGAAATGTTGGAAATCATTGTTTTTCTCTTACATTTCATTAACAAACTATAGGTGTTGTTGTTGTTTTAAATTTAGCATTGTGGTAGGTGCTAGATGAACAGATGGGAAGGATGTGGTAGATAAATAGATAGGAAGAAGGGAGGGAGGGAAGGAAGGAAACCTACTTGAAACACCAAAATACTAGCCTCTGCTGCACAGCTTCTCATGATTTGAAGACTTTCCCAGAAACCATGCACTTACTTGTATGAGGGAATGCAACACCCATCTCCTGTGGCAGCTGATAAAGCAAAGTGGCTGGGCTTGTGGTTGATTTGGGAAGGCCTTTGAAACTGCCAAATTGAGCTCCCTTCCCCCCAGGCTTTGGCTCCTTCATTGCTCCTTCAATTTCAAGAAACAGCCCTTCAAATGTTTTCCATTGTTACCATAACTACTGTGCCTTAATAAGCTTGCCATTCTCCTTGGAGGTTTTCTTTAAGCTCAGAAAGTAGCCTATATGCCTTATGCTGCCCTTAGGCTGGCTTGATTTGCTCCCATTTTTCCTCATGCTAGTTAAGAAAATTAGAGTTCAGTAGTCTTGCTACCTGACCCAAGGATAACACAAATGCCCATAACTTACTTGTTTTCCACAGAAATAGACTGTCTTACAAAGCTATTTTGCAAGATTGCAAAAAAGCTATTTTTACAGTTAAGTACAGAAGTTAATCATATGTAATGAATTATTCCTAGGAGAGTTAAATGAATGAAAAAGATGGATGATTTAGGTTTAGGTTTATTAGATTGATATGCCGCCCTTCTCCCAAGGACTCAGGGCGGCGTACAACATTAAAAGAGACACATAATACAAAAGTTTAAAAAAAATTAAATAGAATAAGCCAAACAAACCCAATTAGAATTGACAATAACATTTTTTTTTTTAAAAAAAATCAAATTAAAATTAACAATGACCAATAATTTATTTTGTTTTGTTCAGGCCAGGCTGGCTTGTTGGAAAAGCCAACTTTTTAGGGCTTTTGATTTAAAAATATTTTTAATATACGGCACAGGTTTGTTCCTGTGAAGAAAAAGAGAAACAGAGAAAGGAATGAGAAAAAAAATTCAAAGGAATATACTATGTGAAGAAACGTAAGAGAAAGGAGGAACAAACATGCACTAGTTTGTTAGTCACTGGAAAGATAATAATAAATAATAACCTCCTCCATTATTGATCCCTTGCCATAGGGAAGGAGGTTTCAATGATGGCTTTGAGAGCTATTCTGGAATTAATTTATTTTATCAGAAGAGTCACTCATGCCAGATAGGTCTTAGAGAAAGAGCCCACCTAAGTTTCTCTACCAATCTATTTAGTATGGTAAAAAAAAAAAACAGAAAAAAGAATTCTTGTTCATTACCTGCTTCAACAATGACCATATACGATATCGGAGTTCCTGGGCATCAGTGACAAACAGGCAATGGGATTTAGGAGCTATGACTGAGCTACCAGGATCTAGCCATGTAGGATTACTGGAAAAAGAACAGCCACAAACAAGACAGAAAAATACTGTGTTTGAAAATCACACTATTCTGGCCCATATTGTAAATCAGAACCAACAATGTGGGATTATTTAAAGTAAATGTTTGAACATTGGAAAATAATTTATCCAAACTTAAATATCATTGAAAAGATTAAGATGATGATAAGATAAGATAAAGATAAGATAAAGATAAGATGAAGATAAGGTTACAGAATTTAGTTGTTCTGTATACGATATCATGAAGCCTAATCCCAAAAGATAAACTGAAAACCAATCAGGGAGGGGATGTGTTCAGCAGTGATGTGCGGTGAGGTTTACGGTTGGTGAGGCAAGAGCGTGGCAGCGGCGAGAAGCAGCATCCCTGCCGCTGTCCCCGACAGAAGCATCTCATGTTTATGTCCGCCATAGACGTGAGACGCCTCTGTCGGACACAGCAGTGAGGATGGAGGAGGCAGGGTGCGAGGCGGCAGCTGGCGAAGAAAGGGGAGAGGAGGAGGAGGAAAGGGAGAGGGGAGCAAACAGGGCTCCCGGTGTGGGGAAGAGAAGAAAGGGAAGGGGGGCACAGCAGGCAAAAGAAAGAAAGCACCAGCCCGCCAGCAGAGGAGGGTAAAAGACCCGCCTCTGCTGGCGGGCTGCCCCTCTCTTCTCAAACAAGGCTGCCCCTCTCTTCTCAAACAAGCTGCCCTCCCTGCCTCTCCTCCTTCCCTCTCTTCTCAAACAAACTCTCTCTCAAATTGAGTGAAGTGAAGAAACAAACACACACACATACACACACACACACATTACTCACAATAAAAAATTACTTACAAATTACAATAATTTTGAATTCCTCCCCCCTCCCCCTTCCTCCATCCAACCCACATACCTTATCCAGCTGTGTCACAGAGGATTTCAACTCTCCTCTTGTCTGCGTGATGAAAATGTAAAAAATGTAAAAAGAAAAAGGCAAAAGCTGCTGCTGCCAGAACCTCCAATGGATAACTCTGCTTAACTGTTTTAAAAAAGCCTCTAAAAAAGTGCCCTCTGCAGGAGGACGTGAGAGAACCACCTGCCTCCTTTGCATAAGGAATTTTTTGCCTTTTAACCCTTGCTTAACTCTGCTGAAGTGATCATAAAGATAGAGTAAAGGGGGCACGTGGTTCTCTCGCCTCTTCCTGCAGTTAAGCACTAAGCAGAGTCATCCACTGTGACTCTGGCAGCAACTACCTCAGCCTTTTTCCTTTTAATTTTTTTTTCTTTTCAGGATGACAGTGTTGAGGCCCTGCCTTCCCTGCCTCCCCTCACTGCACGTACCTGGTGTTCAGTTCCTGACAAAAGGGCAGGCCCTAGTCAAGCATCCTTATATTCCATGTCCGAATAGAAGAAAGGGAAATTGCAATAATATTTTCTGCAATCCTCTGCATTTGCCTACAATGTTTAAATTACTCACAGGCATAATAGTAGGCAACATTCAAGATTATTTAGAAACAAATAACATTCTTCTATCTGAATAACATTCTTTACTAACTGAAAAGAAATGAAAGGAAAAGCAGAGCAAAAGATGAAACTTTGATTGATAAAAAAAATCTGCAGAATTACAAAAGCCAACCCTCCCCCCATCAATTTAAACCTGGTCTGTATTGGTAATGAAAAGGTATTTGAT
Organism: Thamnophis sirtalis; assembly: GCF_051295495.1. Lineage (NCBI taxonomy): Eukaryota > Metazoa > Chordata > Lepidosauria > Squamata > Natricidae > Thamnophis > Thamnophis sirtalis. The sequence continues at coordinate 52,780,439 of NW_028261385.1, forward strand.
TAGATGATGGCTAATCATCAAATTTTTGGAAACAACTGATATCAATAAAAATATTAGAGAGTGAAGTGAAAGGAAGACAGAATTGGTGGCTAGAAATGAAAAAATATGGGCTTGTCAATGTTAGGAGAGATATCTCTCAGGGTCATTCATTATCATCTTTATTATTTATCATTTCAGTAATTTTGAAGAAAACAAATCTTGGATACCTAAAAACAAAATTTAATTAATAAAATCTCACATTTACTCTATATGGAAAAATTAGAAATTTAAATCCAGTCATTGATAAATAATGTAAGAACTTTTAGCACAGTTATAGCAATGGAATTTGGCTTACAACAAATGTGACCTACAGGAAATATGTTACAGTAGAAATAAATAATGCCCAAATCAAAACAGTAATGGAATTGAAATGCTGAATGGCTAAACTCTCAGGAACGATCAGGATGAAGCCTAAAAGTATCTGAGCATTTTACAGATGGATAACATAAATCATGGACAAGTTAAAAATGTGATTAGGAAAGAATGCATCCAAAGACTGAGAAAATTGCTAAAGACAAAATTGAACATTGATTAAAAAAAAATCAAACAATTAATAGCCATACCTATCACACAATACTTTGCTGGAATTATGAAATGGACAAAGCTAAAATGGACAGTTTGGATCATAAAGACCAAAAACAAAACAAGAAAACTATGAACTATTTGTTATGCATTACATCCCTGTAATATTGACAGATTAATACAAGTTAAAAATTGGAACTTAATGTATAGAAAACAAAAAATAATGTAATAAAAACTCAAACAGAATGCTGGCAAAAAAAATACATGGTCTAATTATGACAAAAATCAAGGGAAAGGTAGATAATGATAAGACCGGGCAATGGCTTACAAAAAAAGAAACTGAAGGTTTGATTTTGACTGCCCAAGAGAAAGTTATTCAAACCAATCAAACACACACACACACACAAACACACACACACACACACACACAAACACACAAACACACACACACACACACACACACACACACACTGTGGCTGAAAAGAAGAAAATGTGGATAATGGATGTGGCAAAATAGAATAGAAGATAAACAATTGGATAATTGTTATGGGCCAAGGTGGCGCAGTGGTTAAATGCAGCACTGCAGGCTACTGCTAGATCAGCAGGTCAGCGGTTCAAATCTCACCGGCTCAGGGTTGACTCAGCCTTCCATCCTTCCGAGGTGGGTAAAATGAGGACCCAGATTGTTGGGGGCAATATGCTGACTCTCTGTAAACCGCTTAGAGAGGCCTGAAAGGCCTATGAAGCGGTATATAAGTCTACTGCTATTGCTATTGCTATTGCTATTGCTATTGCTATTGCTATTGCTATTGCTATTGCTATTGCTATTGCTATTGCTATTGCTATAAGGTCCCAAAATATCAGTTTCTGAAAATGGAAGTTGAAAGATTATAGCATAAAACAGTCTTGGAGGTCCTAGTGGTTATAAGCATTTTGGGACCATACTAAAAAAACTTGGGCAGCACTATACAAGTGCTGTCTGTACATTGACCATCAGACAATTGCAAAAGGCAGCTTTATTTGTAAAACCTTACAACCTGTGATGATAAGTTCAATGCCATTAAACATAATTTGCCTATCCCAGGTTTTTGGGAAGAGCTAGCTAGGTAAATAAAGATGCCAGATTTGTTTAAATATCTAGCTGACCATAATAATAATTTCATTTATTGGCAGAGTGATACCCTATCTGTTCTTGAACTGCATCTTAGAAGTGGAATTCCATGGGTTTTTGTTTTTTTTAATCAGCTACAAGTCCTTTCAAAACTTCTATCCTGCCTTGAATAGTCACCCTATTTCATGCCCTATTTGGAATGCACATTTAGGTGAAGCATTGCCCCACTAAATATACAGGCGGTTGTTTTATTTTTTAGCATCCAGACATCTACCTGAATTAAAGATTTGATAAAAGAACAAAGTGACTACACTGATATATACAGAGATACTTGATTGGAAACATTTTGAATGCATGACCTTAGCTAATTAATTCTGTAAAAATCAACATTCTCTTTCTCTTTTGCAGTTAAAAATAATTCAAATCAGGTTCATATGAAATTTATAATCAACAAGGAGATTTTGACTTTCTTAATATTTTCTGACCAGATCAATCTTGGGAACTTGATTTTGTGTGCAAGCAGTTACAACTGCAGCATGAAACTATGTAGTACATTCTTTGTAGATTGTCTTATACGTTAAATTTTCACCTCATATACATTCTTCTATCAACATTTCTGTTTGATTTCTTCACTGCTGTTGACAGTCTGATGACTCTTAATATTGTGTTTCCCTACTAAAATCTCTGTAGTCTATTTTCTTGACCACTTATTACTATGGTTGACTATATTTATCTTATCTTGTGGAGTCATTTATATGAATTTACTCATGAACACAGTGAACTTTATTTACACTCTATTAGCCAGGTACTTAAATGACTGCAATCATACTGAATCAGATCACATTTCACATTATCTTTTATTATTTAATGAGAGCTCTAATTTAGAATCATGAAAGTTCCATAAAGTATAAACTCTGGGAAATTTTATTTTCTATCTTTCCTTCATTACTTCTAGATATGAATTCAGTTTTACCAGAGAATTCTCTTTTCAGGACTTTCTCTGAGTAAATCAAGAATATTTTAAGCTTATATATTTTCTTCTTAGAAATCATGAGAATATGAAATAACAAAAATTGTATCTTAATAGGTTGTTAAAATTTTAGATAGATATCTCATCAAGAAGGGAATTCAATGGAGAATGAGGGGTTGTTCATAAATGACAAACACATAATTTTTCAACACTATAAAGTGGTTGAACTTGAAAAACTATTTTTTGTAAAATAAACACACCTAACTATGGAGAAAAGAAATGATAAAGCAAGATCAAAATGGACATAGGTAGAAATATAATATACAATTTGAATGTAAAATAGCACAAGCAATTGGTACACTCAGAAGCATCACATGAACATAAGGAACTCTTTAAGGACAGATAAAGGCACCTAGTTTTATAGAGGATACATTGACAGTTCCACAAAGAAAAGTTTAAGAAACTAATTTAGATATTGGTTGATATAACTGCAGCCCAGTGTGAGCAAACTGAGATCTTCAAACTCTTTACTGCATTTCATGGAATATTATCTAGTTATGCTGCAGTTACCAAAACCAGGCGGTGTCATTTCCTGCCATTCTGAAATGAAAAATCTATATGATATAGATATAAATCTATAATCTACATGAACATTGTAATGCAAGCTCTAAAATAAATTTAACAGTTTTATCAAAGAATTATCCAAAAATGGGAAAATTTCCTACATTCCCTAAATAAAGAAACAATTCTGCCCTGACCTTATATGTTACTCAGGATTATCCTCTTTACATAATTATCACTCCCATTTTGTTCTATTATTCTACCTATTTTCCCCATATTTGTCTTTATAGAACACTAAGATTCCTTGTTCATATATGGGATGCTAATGGATTCATTTCGCCAGAATTATTTCCCCTGGGTTTTTTTTAACATGAACTTATTGGTCTCATTTGATTCTCATACAAAATGGTGTCTCTTACAGAAAAGTAAAAGAGCGTGAGGGAAGAAAATATTTCCTCTCATCTGAAACAGTTTGCGATTAATCAACTCTTTCTTTACCAAGTGTCAGCAAATCAGGTAGACCAAACCAGAAAATCAACTCCAGAGGAAAACCAGACTGCACTTTATGAGATTGGTTTTAATACCAAAATGTTGCATTTTGATTCTGTTGTACCTTCTTATATCTTAGTGAATCAGGAAGGCGTCTCACTGTCCCATTTCTGAATTTTATCTTGTTTGCCAGGATTTAAAGAATGTTTCAGCTCTCTTTATCTAGCTAAATGTTCTTGTCTATTTATGTGAAGATTATCTCTTTATTCTGTGTACCAGATATGGTATCCTTGTAAAAAAAAATGGTCTAGTTAGTAGATTGATGAGCAAGTATAAACTTTGAAATTGAGTTCTGCAACAAAAATCTCTATAATTTTGCATGTTCCTTATTCTTGTCTGGAATTAGTTCAAAGTTATATCAATTTCTGGATGTTTTCAAGAGGTAAGTTACCATGTCTAACATGACAATCAGCTGTTTTGCAACTAGTACATGAGCTGCAACAGCCATGGAACCAGCCAAATTTACCAATAAGCTATATTTCCAGCTTATTTTCTGAGTAGAAAGAAAATTGTTTTACCTAGTAGTGTGAACATGAGTTTTGGGTAAAATATACATGGTAGCCGTGGTGGTGGGATTCAAATTTATTTACTACTGGTTTTGTGGATGTGGCTTGCTGGGTGTGGTGTAGCTTTGTAGGCATGGTTTTGTGGGCATGGCAGGGAAAATATACTGCAAAATCCCCATTCCCTCTCAACCCCACCTGCTTTACAACTCCATTCTCCTGTTCAAGGCAACAAAAGAAGAGCAGCTGGGAGGCAACGAGGGTGGGGTCAGCCCATTTGCCGGTTCTTCTGACATACTCAAAATTCCCACTACCGGTTCTCCAGAATTGGTCAGAACTAGCTGACCAATTGGGTAGCCCTACTCCATCCACTTTAATTAAAATAAGTGGAAAGTCCAGATTTAGAGCAGTCATCAGAAGTAGGTTTTTTTTACAGTTTTGTGTGAAAATTAACCACTTTTCCTCTCTGACCAGTCCTCCTCTATTTAAGATAGAATATGATTTTCAAATAATAATAATAAAGTTGTAATTAGGCTTACAGACAGGATGGTGTGTGAAGGTTGCTTTATCATGTTTATTGTGATCTACACTATGGCAGATGGAATGACTTGTTGGGTTTCATGAGTTGCATGAGGAACAAGGACTTGAGTGGGACAAACAGTGACAGACTGACAATCCAAAAGAAGCAGGGCTTGTATGGGTATCTTGCAGTAAGAAAGAGACATTTCAGTTTGGGAAGAGATTTTTATATTTTAATGTATTTAGGCTACACTTGTTTAGAACCTATCTAACAATTGTACTATGTTTTCATTAAAATGCATAATATTGTATTTTTCATTCAAACATGCCAGTTTTTTCTAGACCTGGAAAATCTTTGTGGTGAGATGAAAAACATCAACCACTTGAGAGTCACCACTGTATGCCTGATAACTCTGTGGCATGTGTTTTGTAGGTTTAATTTTAGACATCATGTTTAAGTGGAGCAGGGAGAGTGATTAGGATGTCATGCAACCCCTATTAATTAAACAGTTGAGCTAAATAACTAATATGGAGGTCATTAGTTTTCATTTAAAACATATCTAGAAAATCTATTTTTCAACCAGCTATTGTCCTTACAGCTTGTTGAAGGTAAAGGTGGAATTAGTTTTCTCTGATACCTTCCACGATAGAGATAAAATCATAAAGAAGCTTTAAAGAGGCTACTATTATGTCACAAGATTTTTAAAAATCAGTGTGGAAATGAAATTCCATAAAGTAATAGCCTCCCACTTTCTTTTTCAGTAAAAAAAATCACTATAGTCTCAGCATCCTAGTCATTCCAGATCATGTTTTCAGGGTCCCAACAAAAGAAGACCCTGAGCTTCCTCAAAGTTCCATTTTATTAGGGATGTCATATTGGCATATCTGAGAAAACTTGAATCTGAAAGTTTCCAGGTTTTCCCCACCTAAACGAAAGTTGCCCAGCACCCACATGTCCATCACATGGTCCAATCAAACACCGTCCAAACTGGAGATGCCTCCCAGTCATGCCACTCCAGGTGCGGGGAAGATGTCCTTGAATTTCTGAGAAAGGAATGTTATTTTGACTATATCTACCCCACTCCATATAAACCCCCTCCCAGTTTCCCACAGCAATAAATGTGGCAGGCCTGAAGGCCCAATACATAAGATGACTTCCAGGCCTGACATATGTGCTAAGAGGGAGAGACTGGATCAGTTATATCACATGGACATGGTCCTATTGTTTTTTAGACCGTGTGTGGACTATTCTACCATGAATAGTCCAAACCTGGAAAGGTTTAATATTTTGGGGAAATTTCCTATCCCTCTGGAACAATTTTATGTGGATATATAAAATCTATCCAAGTTTCCAAACTTCAGAAGACTTTGTAATTTAGAGTGCTTTTCAATTACAGTGTTTTTCATCTTATTTTCAAACTTAGATGAAATTTTATACCAATGCTTTTGAATAAAATTCAATAACAGAAAATTCATAACAAACATATTTTTTTCACATTCAAAATACCTGATAATACCATCTGGTTATGTCACTATTTTTATGGCAAATGTAAGATGAAGAATCCTTCCAAGACAGAGAAAGAAAATCAATAGCTATTATCTTTGTTATTTACCATCATCATAACCCATCATCTGTTGTTGTTTCATGCCATGTTTTCTATGCCAAGTGTGGGCGTTCAATTCACCACTGATGAATAGCTATAAATTACTGTTTCAGCACAACTGAGATTCTGCTGGTCGCTACTGAGATTCTGAAAGGCTCATCACAGTGGGCTTTTAAAGAGAATCTTCTCTGGTGTGCTATTTTTTAAATACATATTTTCTTTGTTACTGAGTACTGTAATAATTATGCCAAATGAAAACACTAATGAGAAAATATGTAAAGTCTGAATATAGTTTGACGTCAATACCTGTTTGGAAGCTTCATTCCATTTCTAAATTTCATTAAATCCATTATTTAGTCTTTGTAATATCACATTCATATATTTTGTAGTGCATTCTAAGGAACAGGCATAAGAGGAGCAGGACGAAAAAGAAAATACGGCCAAGGAAAAGTTATAGTTAACCCCTCCCCCTCCCTCCCTCCTTCTCCCTCTCTCTCTCTCTCTCCTCCCCCCCCCCTCTCTCTCTCGCCACATGAGCATCATGGGTGAAAAGTTAATTCAGACCCAGTTAATGGATAATAATAAGATTTTTTGGGGCAGGATCAGATTCATCATAAATATTTGCACAGGTACAGGAATCAACAGAGCCTTGTAGTAATGTATAGAAAACGTCTGACTTCTGCTCTTTGAAACTACTTGGAATTGACATTTAACTGGCTCTGACATTAAATGTGGGTCCTAAAATGTCTTTAATAAATGTATTTTTGTTACTTAACGTGTTGTGCAAATAGAGCCTGAGAATGAATACAATAACTAGCTTAAACTTATTATATAGTTACTTATTTGCTTTCTTTACTTTTTTCTGTATTTATATTTTTCCAAAAATCAATTGATTTTATTGGATCATTAAAATATATTAATTTTGTTGTTAAACAAGATTTGTATTCACTGTTAAATATTTTAAACAAGATTTGTACTTACTGTTTAGCTCACTCAAATCCAGTTCACGGAGCTTTTGAAGATGGGACTTTTATACAAGAACAGCAAAAGCTATTTCTCTTATTATCCTACTAAGGTTTTTTTTTCTTTTCAAAATGGTGATGCAATGAAGGAACATTACTTTCAAATAACTTTTTTTCAAGTTTTTTCAAGTCCAGATCAATATGTATCTGCTAGCCATGATTAGATAATCTTATGCAAAGTCAAAACTATAATAATAATGCTAACATGACAAACTAGCAGCAATGGTCCATTGGAAGATCAGCAAGAAATAACATTTGCTTGCAACCAAGACCTTGTAGGACCTCAAAATAGACAACGTAAAAGCAAATGAAAAAGCAAAAGTGCTCTGTGATGTTAGATTTCAAACAGACAAGCACCTGCTACATAACACTGCAGACTTAACAACTGTCAATAAGAAAGACAAACAAGTCTGGTTAGTGGACGTGACAGTACCCGGAGACAGCAGAATAGAACAGAAAGACTAGAGAACATAACCTGAAATAGAAATGCAGTGATTGTAGTAAAAGAAAGCAAAGTTAGCATCAATAATAATAGGTGTCTTGAGTGCAACCCCCGCAAAAACATAGAACAACTGGAATACCATTGGAATTGACAATAACACATCAGTAAATTGCGAAAAGCAACTTTACTTGGAAAAGCTTAGATCCTGTGGCAATGTAAGGTTTAACACCATGAAACAACAATATCTCCCTATCCTAGGTCCTTAGAAAGGACTTGATAGGTGGATTAAAATGCCAATTCCGGCCTAAACATCTGGTTGACTCTCCGATGAACCATAATGATACATAATAACCTACTTTATTTTTATTTAATTAATATGAAACATATTGCTTGCTATAACAATGTTTCAACTCTAAAGACGAAATATATACAGCCTAACATACAATTTAGGTTGGTCATTTTTCAAATATGCAACTATAAAAGTTCCTGTCCACCCACTTTCTTTTATTTATAGTTGTGTGGGATATAACAAATAATGCTGGCATAATATTATAGCTATTTAGGTTTCAGTATGTGTCTATCATAGATAAGTCAACTTTGTCTTTGCTGTTCTCTTGGTGACATAAGATTCAGTTTTCTAATTTGACCCTAGAGTAACTGTATCAGTATTAATACTGTTTTAATATTTCATGGATTAAAAGTAGATATATATTCATATGTACTTCTTATATTACACATTCATTGTATTAAAACCGACCATTTTTTCTTATTGTTCATGTGTTGCTCCAAGTAGTCTCTCCTTCGAGAGAGAGAAAAGTTAATTCAAGAATAGCTTTCTTCTTTGGATGAAAATGTTGTAACAATACTTTAAGAAAAGTAATGTACCAAACAAGAAGATTTGACATTAAAACAGCAATGAAGAGAAATGTAAGAAAGGTTTTTGGGGAATGAAACCTGCTTTCATTTTTGCCCCCCCTTTTTTCTCATCCTTAAAAAATATATATACAATTTTTATTTTCAGACAGAAAGCTCACCTCTGTTTAGAGCATGACATCTATGAAAAAGCATTGAGGCTTTAAGTGTTCAGTCAAAACTGCCATAAGATGATGCACAGAAAAAAGTTTCCAATGACAGCTTGCATCAAAAGCATTTAGCTAACCTTAGCAGGTCATCCACATAAGGAGCTATGCCATTGAGTTTATACAGAAGTCTCTTCTAAAGCAAGAAATAATACAATGCTTTGAAAAGGACATGTAGCATTAAAAGTGGGGCTGGGAAATATATGCTTGTTGCTTGATTGGCCAAGCACATGGGAATATAAAGTCAGCAACATTATAATTGGTGATTGAGGTCACGGGAGGAAACTGAAAGAAAGAAATGTGTATTATGTATAAAAAGAGATAGCAACTTATTGGCTAGAAAGGTTTCTGAGAATTGTGAAATAGGTATAAGTCAAGCATTGAACACAGGTGTAGCTCCTTCTTCATTGTTAGAGTTTACCAACCTACATGAAGGTTGAAGAGTTTACAAGGTGCAACCTATTGTATTCAATGATCTAGCCTACAAAAATACTTGAAATTCCACAATGTACATTACAGGTAGCCCTTGGTTCGTGACCATAATTTGAACCAGCAATTGGGTCATATAGTGAAACTGTTGGTAAGTGAAACTGAAATTGTGCTTACTTTAGTTTTCCTTTGATTCACAGACCTGTGAAGATTGTAAAAATGAGGATTGATCACAAAGTTAGTTTTTCGTCACTGTTAAACTGCAAACAGTTGCTGTACAAGGCAGTCATTAAACAAAGACTACCTTAGTATTATTATACACTACTATATTGATCACACACAGAGAAACTAGCCATGTTAAGACAGAATTCCATACTACCGTATTTTTCATAGTATAAGACACACATTTTTTCCTCAAAAAAGAGGCTGAAAATCTGAGTGTGTCTTATACACCGAATACATAATTTTTTGCCTCCCAAAGCCCTGCCCCTTCACCAAAATGGTCGTGCATACCCTTATGGAGGATTTCAGAGAGCTCCTGGGGGCTGGGGAGGGCAGAAATGAGTGAAAATGGGTCATTCCCCCCCCCCAGTTCCCAGCAGCACTCTATAATCTTCCATAAGGCTATGCATGCAATTTTTTGGACGAAAAATTGTTTTTTGCTCATCCCCCCCCCCCGGAGCACTCTGCAAGCTCCCCCAAAGATATCCATGCCTCTTTTGAGGAAACAACGGGCCCGTTTTCATGAAAAACAGTCGCTTTGGGAGGTTTGCAGAGTGCAAAAACTTTTTTTTTCCTTTTTGAAAGCTCTTTAACTGGCAACGATAATCAATCAACGAATTAGTGAACACCTAGAAGCAAACAAAGTAATAGCCAAAAGCCAACATGGGTTTGTCAAAAACAGATCATGCCAGACTAATCTTATTTCATTCTTTGATAATGTGAACCCAGCCTATGGGAAACCATAGCCGGTCACAAGCCCGGATAAATGGGGAGTGTTGGTTCCCGTGGCGATGGACCCGTGAAACAAGCTGAGAATCCAATGGCAGGACAACACACGGATAAACAACTCTGTAATCCGTGACGTTCTGCCTTTGGCCTTCACAATGCAACGGTCACTGCCTTGTGGACGTTGACATTTACGAAGATTAAGTCCAAGTCCAAGTTTGATAATGTGACAAAATTAGTGGACCAGAGGAATGCCGTTGATATAGTTTACTTGGACTTCAGTAGGGCATTTGATAAGGTAGACCATAACCTACTACTAGATAAGGTAGAAGAATGTGGGTTAGACAGCATCACCACCAGATGGATTTGTAACTGGCTGACCAACCTCACTCAACGTGTAGTCCTCAATGGAACTGCATATTCATGGAGAGAAGTATGCAGTGGAGTAGCCCAAGGCTCTGTTTTGGGCCCAGTACTCTTCAAAATCTTCATCAATGATTTTGATGAGGGAATAAATGGGGAACTCATCAAATTTGCAGATGACACCAAGCTGGCAGGAATAGCCAACACTCCAGAACATAGGCTAAAGATACAGAAGGATCTTGACAAACTTGAACATTAGGCACTATCTAATAAAATGAAATTCAATGGTGAAACGAGTAAGGTTCTACATTTAGGCAACAAAAACGAAATGCACAGGTACAGTATAGGTGGTACCTTGCTCAACAGTAGAAACTGTGAAAGGGATCTTGGAGTCCTAGTGGACAACCATTTAAATATGAGCCAGCAGTGTGCAGCAGCTTCCAAAAAAGCCAACACAATTCTAGGCTGCATAAACAGAGAGATAGAATCAAGATCACGTGAAATGTTAATACCACTTTATAATGCCGTGGTAAGGCCACACTTAGAATACTGCATTCAGTTTTGGTCACCACAATGTAGAAAAGATGTGGAGACTCTAGAGAGAGTGCAGAGAAGAGCAACAAAGATGATTAGGGGACTGGAGACTAAAACATATGAAGAACGGTTGCAGGAACTGGGTATGTCTAGTTTAATAGAAAGAAGGACTAGGGGAGACATGATAGCAGTGTTCCAATATCTCAGAGGTTGCCACAAAGAAGAGGTAGTCAAACTATTCTCCAAGGCACCTGAGGGTAGAACAAGAAGCAATGGGTGGAAACTAATCAAGGAGAGAAGCAACTTAGAACTGAGGAGAAATTTCCTGACAGTTAGAACAATTAATCAGTGGAATAGCTTACCTTCAGAAGTTGTGAATGCCCCAACACTGGAAGTCTTTAAGATGATGTTGGATAGCCATTTGTCTGAAACAGTATAGGGTTTCCTGCCTAGGCAGAAGGTTGGACTAGAAGACCTACAAGCAATGTTCCCTCTAATTTTTTTTCCGTGTGAGCGGAAAGGTATAGTGTTTGAGCGGCATATTTTCATGCCTGAGCACCTGAATTTTTTTAACAGATGTCACCTAAGACAACAACGAAATCAGTATTATTTGAAACTCAAAGTTATGTTTATTCAAGGGACCCGCTTAATTAAAAGTGTTATATAATATCAGTATCACTTAACAACGCTCCTGCTTAGCAACCAAAATGTTGGCTCAGAAAGTCTAGCTTTTGAAGCACGCAAATCTTAAAGCTATTGTTACAACACCCTCACACCCCTACCCTTTAGAAAAAAAACCTCTGGGGTCTTCAAACCTGACAGCTTTAAGACTTGTGGACTTCAACTCCCAGAATTCCTCCTCCAGTCATGTTGGCTCAGAAACTCTGGCATTGAAGCATGCAAGTGTTAAAGCTGTCAAGTTACAAGATCCTTGCACCCCTAACCCTTTAGGAAAAAAACCTCTGGGGTCTTCAAACCTGACAGCTTAAGACTTGTGGACTTCAACTCCCAGAATTCCTCCTCCAGTCATGTTGCGGCAACATCATCTGCGTGGATCTGCTCCACCTTCGGGTTTTTTCACAGGGGGCAGGGCTGCCGCTGAAGATGCCGACGAGCCCCACCACCACCAGAATAACTGCTGCCGCCTCCCCCTCCTCCTCCAAGAGGACCACCACATTTGCTGCCCAGCGCTGCAGCCGAGGTTAAGCCTCCAAAGCTCCCACAGGCGCCCCCGCCCATTGCAACAGCGGCAGTGCCTCCCCCTCCGCTCAGAGCACCTCAGCTGGGCTCTGGGTTACCCCTGCCGCCGCCTCCACCTCCGCCGTGCTTTTCAGAAGCCAGGAGGCCTTTTTTCCTGCTCCTGCCCCCTCCGTCGCCTTTCTACTAACTCCCATGGCCTCATGGCTCCTCAAAAGCACGGCAGAGGAGAAAGGGGGAGGGATAATGTGCGGGCCAGCTCAGGTGCTCCGTGTGGAGGGGGAGGCGGGGGTGCTGCTGACGGGAGTTTTGGCGGCTTCATCACAGTCGCGGCGTCGGGCGGCAAATCCAGTGCTGTTAGAGGAGGAGGAGGAGGAGGCAGCAGATATTCTGGTGGCGGCAGGGGCTTTGGGGGGTTACTACAGCCGCAGCGCCGGGCACAAGCGGCTAGGATTAGCCGCCCACAAAGGATCTCCCCGGGCTTACTTTGCTGAACACAGGGGCGACTGACACTAGTTTGAGCGGCCGCAGCCAGCACAAACTACCGTCAGTCGCTCCGTGCTCATCAAAACAAGTCTGGGAAGGTCCTTTGCGGGCGGCCAGTTCTAGCTGCCTGCAAAGGACTTCCCCACGTTTGCTTTGGCAGAAATCACTGCGCGGCAGTTAGAAACTGCTGCGGGGTTTTCTTGCCACGTGCGCGGCCGCGCAGCCGCGCACCTTAGAGGGAACAGTGCCTACAAGGTCCCTTCCAACTCTGCTATTGTATTGTATTGTAACTGATTGATGAAAATTACATAGATCAAGTACTGTGCCAGCAAAAACACATACCTATCTACTGTATTTGTCTCTCTCGCGCTTTTTCTCTTTCTATCCCTCTACCTACCAACCTACCTACTCTCTATCTCTCTCTCACTCTTTCTCCCTACTTATCTACTGTATTTCTCTCTCTCTATCCCTCTACCTACCTACTTACCTACACACTCTTTCTATCTCTATTTCTCTCTCTCTTTCTCTATCCCTTTATCTACCTACCTACCTAGCTGTTCTCTCTCCCTCCCTACCTCCCTACTTTATTTCTCTCTCTTTCTCTCCCTCTCTATCCCTCTATCTACCTACCTACTTTTTTTAAAAATTGCCTCTTCAAAACCTTGGTGCGTCTTATACTCCGGTTCATCTTAGACTCTGAAAAATATGGTATATTCACTAATGAGAGCAATGGGAAATCCATGGCTCTTATTCCCTGCATGTGGATAAACTCTTGATGGAGATATCAGTGAACTCTTGATGGAGATATCAGTTCTGCTACACCATATGCTTTCTTTCTTAGAAAAAAAAATCATGAGTTTGCAGAGCAAATGAACACCTGTAGGCTATGAAATAATGAATGGGAACAGGGACAGTTTACAGGTGGAAATTAGGGCAATGGATTCCATTTTCACCCTTAGTTTTGAAGGGGAAACGAAGAACAGGATGAACTTGAGTGGTTGCAAATGATTGGTGAACTGTATGCAGTCTAAAAGCTATGGATTGCTACTCCTTCCTTGACTCTTCTGGCCCACAGAGAGGATGAACAAAATGAATTCTCTTACAACTGGGATAGATATTTCTCTTCCTGAGAGCAATTTTAAAAATATTTCTCTGGAACTGTGGCAAAAGGCCTGCTGATTATTCTTAAACTTTTCCAATTTTCAAAGTTTTTATCCATCAGCCTAAAGAAACAACTGTAAAACCAAGGAGTAAGCTAAATATGACATGCGAATGGATAAAATATACCTATTATGTGGTGAAAAAAGGAAAATATACATAATTACAGTCATAGTTTAAAATAAAACATGTCCTTTTGGAAATAGAGTTTTTTTATATTTTTTTGCCCTTTAACGTTAAAATACCATTTACCATTTTATACACATTTTCTCTCAATTTGACTGGTCAGTCTGATTTGTCTGACATTTTATAGGTTTAAAAGCAGTGAAAAATAAAAATATACAATCTATATTTCCTTCCTGGTGATTTCAAACCCGGCCACCTTCTGCAATTTCAGTTTTATATAAAAGTTCCATCGTGACCACTACCAACCTCAGTTTTCATAATGCCTTTCTTGGGCCTACACCAGGGGTCAGCAACCCACAGCTCTAGAGCCACATGTGGCTCTTTCATCCCTCTTCTGTGGCTCCCTATCACTAGTTGGCTCCACAATTGATAGGACTTTTGGTTAGGACAGTAAAGGATGCCATGCTAGGAGGAGACTCTATGGTGGGGGAACCGAACTTCTGGTCGGCTCCAATTAGGACCTTTGTGGCTGTTTGAGTGTCTAAGGCTGTCAATCTCTGGCTTGTACTGTACTTTAATTCCTAAACAGAGCATTCTAGTTGGCAGAGGAAAAAGGATGCTGTATTAGGAGGAGACTCTGTGGTGGAGGAACCGAACTTCTGGTCGGCTCCAATTAGGACCTTTGTGGCTGTTTGAGTGTCTAAGGCTGTCAATCTCTGGCTTGTACTGTACTTTAATTCCTAAACAGAGATCAACATCTTACCATCCAATGTCCCTTTTAAGAGCCATAGTTGGAGCCATCCAAATTTTGAGCAAAACAATTATATAGGGCAGGCACAACAATAGAGAAAGCATGTTCCCTAGAACATAACATCAACTTTTGTTCAGTTCATGTCTTTTAAATAACCCACATATTCCTAGATTTTTGTACTGCAGATGCTAAAGGTTCCAAGTTCAAATTAAATTTTAAAGTATTTAAGGTTATCCTTGAAAAGTTATATACTATATCTTAATTACAAAGGAGTTTCATTATTAATTATGCTAGAAGAATTAATAATTGTTTTATCCCAGAAATAAAATCTATTTTTCATAATTTATTCTAAAATATAATCTTGCTTTCTTTACATCTAATGAAGCCAGTATGACTGTTTTATTTATGTAAGAATATAATTCTAAGAGATCTGCTAGTAAAGTAATATTGTCAGATATCTGACCAGTGATGTGCGGTGAGATTTATGGCTGGTGAGGCACTGACACAGGGGTTTCAAATTTCTTTAGACTTGTGGACTTCAACTTCCAGAATTCCACAGCCAGGCATGCTCAGTTCCGATTTAAAGTGACAGCATTTGTTTTTCTCCTCTGCGAAAAAGTTTTACTTCATTCTTTTTCTTCTCCCTCCCCCTCCTTCCTCCCTCTCTCAAACAGACACATGCAGAGAAGTTGGATCCCTCTCTCACTCACTCACTCTCAAACAAACACAAACACAGAAGTTGGATTGGATATATTTTCCAATGGCTTGAAAGCAGCTCCTCTGCCATACCCCCTCCCATTCCCCTGCTGCCTTCCGATCCAAGACATTGATTGCAGATGGAGCCATATTGCCTTTTCAAACTTGAAATCAGTGAAGCTGGGATTATATACTTTTATCCAGCTGTGTGTGTGTGTGTGTGTGTGTGTGTGTGTGTGTGTGTGTGTGTGTGTGTGTTTGAAAAGGCAATATGGCTCTGCATGCAATCAAACTTTTTGAATTTCTCCCCCTCCCTCCGACCCACATGTACCTTTTCCAGCTATTTCAGAGAGGATTTCAACTCTGCTCTTGCCTGCCATCATGAAAAGAAAAAAAAATGTAAAAGGAAAAAGGCATGAGGTGAGGCCAGGCTGAGCTAGTTGCTGCCAGAGCCTCTAAAAAGCCTCTAAAAAAATGCCCTCTACAGGAGGCAGGAGAAAGACGTGCCTCATCTACGTCAGGAATTTTTTTACTTTTAACCCTTGCTTAGGTCTGCTCGAGTGATCATAAAATCAGACTAGATAAGGCACCTCGTTCTCCTGCCGCCTCCTGCAGAGGGCACTTTTTTAGAGGCTTTTTTTAAACAGTTAAGCACTAAGCAGAATCATCCATGGTGATTCTGGCAGCAACTAGCTCAGCCTTTTTCCTTTTAAATTTTTTTTTCTTTTCATGATGACAGTGGTGAGACTCTGCCTCCCTTGTTTCCCCTGACTGCACGTCCCTGGATCTGACAATCTTTCATAAAGTTAGGTTGTAAGAATGAATTATTGATACTAATACTTACTGCATTCTTTGTGCTAAAATAGTAATCAAAATTACAGCATCCATATTTAACAAGGCTCACACAATTTGTGAAGTCCTTTTCCTACTTTCTGTCCTATACAGTAAACCTCTGTATTACAAAGAATCATTTTCAAAAGACATATTATAGATCTTTTTTTTTTTAAAGCTTCTTAATAGAACCAACTAGCCTGGGATTGTTCCTAGTTTTAATTGCCTCAATTGTGTCAAATATATTCTGCAAAGCTAGAAATGCAACTAGGTCCCTTGATTTGGGATATAAAAATTCTGGAAGACAGATTCCATTTAAGAACCATTCATCTGCTCAATACCTATCTTTACATTTGTAAAATATAAATGTGCCCAGAGATCCATAAATTGAAAATGTATGACTCCATGAATTGCCTCCATAGAATGTCTAATTTCATCCACTGTTTGAGCATCCATCCTTTAGTTAAGGTAGTTGGAAGCAATTTCCAGTTCTAGTGCTGTAAAGCACTATGAAGCAGTGTATATGTCTAAGTGTAATTGCTATTGCTATAGTTCACCTTACTATCTGGGGACAGACAGAAAATTGTGACACAAAGAAAATAAGTCTTTATCATATTGCCTAATAATAAGATTATTTAGATTTAATCCATTTTGTTTTTTTACAACACTTGAAGGCAAATCGGATTTATTTTCCCAGCCTATTCTCCTTTCACCCTACTCTCCTTCTATCCCAACCCTCACAACAAGATTTAGACTACTAAATGATTTAAACTTTAAGAGTTGAAAAGCTTCTCCTCCCATGCTGGAAAAAAAATCTCCACACCATTGTAAACTGCTTCTAAAAATATTTCTCCACAGACATATCAAGATATTGTCTTTTTCATAAGGCAAACGTCCACTGCCACCTCACGTTTGCGCTTCACAAACATTCAATACCAGCTGCCATGAACTCAAGGGAGGGTAGATGGGAGGGGAAGAGACTTCCAAGGAAATGTTCACGGAATCTCTCTGAGAGAAGCTTCTAGATCAGACGCTTGGGAAGAGAATGCAGCTGCATACCACACACACTTATGCCTGAAATGACCATTCTAAAACTATCTTGTTCAAACTTGATTGGACATCAGGGGGCAGGGATGGGAAACAGCTATAGGAGGGAAAAAATACGCTTAGAAACTTTTGGCAGGAGATTTTAAGTTCTGGCTTTGCAGTACTGTAATTCACTTGACTTCTAGTTAAGTATACCCTTTGCAACCAAATGGATTTAAGGATTGTTCGTAATTAGATTCTAATATTGAATTAGAATATTCAATATTCACAGATAATTATGATGTGTTTAATCCTGAACTGGATTCAGTTTTTCTTGGGCACTATCATGTGCTTCTTTCCGGGTTATTTTTCTAAACTTTTAATATATATTTTTTTAATGTGATCCCACAACTTTTCTTTTTAATTAACATTTGCCATCAATCTCACAAATTGAAGTGACTCTGAGTGATTTACAATAAATACAATTTTAGAAACAATATACAAATATCAAAACAATCATAAATATGACAATAAATTAAAAAATACATTAATTAAAACAGACTATATTTTCCCTACGTTTTTATACTTCATTTCTAGAACATTTGAAGCACACTGTAATATGAAAGTTGTCTGCTGATTAAAAGTTCAAAATTAGAAACTTCACTGGATCCAATATCAGAAGGAATCAAAATTTTTGGATATTGATATAACTGATGTTGGAATATCATTTCATGAATACTTAAATGACTTTATTTGCTGATGCACATGGATCTTGAGAAGGAGTAATTATTATTTTCATAAAACATCATATTCTTACTAAAGAAATTTCTTTTTAAAAGTCTGGAACTGGTGAAGGTCACTCAGCAGAGGGGAAGTCAGCCTTGTTTCTTTCTTTATGAGGCATCTTGCCCAAAGCAATGGTTAATAATGTTGTCTCTTTGTCTAATTGTTTTTATACCAAAGTATTTGAACAATTCATGGAAGGAGAGAGAGATAAACTGTGCTATCTTCTTGCCACAAGTTTTGATCTGAAGTTGTTTATATTTCTCCTAGAACTTTAATACCAATATCTGTTTCTTCTGATCCATGACTTGTCACAATACATTCTGTATGTAGATTAAGTATGTATAGTGAGAGAATGCAACCTTGACATCTTTCCAATTTTGTACTATTTAGTAACTTCATATTTCACCATTGCTTCCTTCTCATTGTACAAATTCTTCAGTAGGCAGATGAGATGGCCTAGAACACCAATATGTTTAAGGGCAGTCCTCAGTTTGCTATTGTACTGTGCTGTATTGCACTGAATTTGTATGAATGAATTATTCTAAGTTCTATCGTTTGTAACAAAATAAAATAGAAACAAATATCCATGTTAAGAAAGTAATGAGAATGAAACATCCCTCAGAATAAACTACTCGACCAACCATAGCTTTAAAAAAGATGATGAGCAATCACAATCTCGAAGTTCTCTAAAACACAGCAGATTTCCCTAGTTTCTAGAAGGCCATCAAAAAGGGCACCAATCTAAGCATTAGACAGAGATTGTTCCAAAGCATGTGCTATTGTAGGAAAACAGTGCTTCCTAACCTCAGCCCTGATATCGCTTTGCTGACTAAATCGAGTTTTCCCAATGCAGTGTATATTGTCAAATTTCAGTGTTCTTCATCCAATTATAATCCTATGAAGAGTTGTCTTTTAGGTTGTTGGAAGAAGGTCATAAACAAAGCATTTTCTTTGCAGAACACTACTAGTCTGTCTCCTGCTTCATTTTTATAATAATGTCAATTTTCTTTCCCATTATTTTACATGCTTCCATAATTCCAAATTTAGTGTTATATTATTTTTGGGGGGGAGGATTGACAAGGGATTACTTAGAACTGCTTCTTCTGGATCTGGGGTTGGAGTATAGACTTGAATCATCATAACGTTAATTGGCTTGCTGTGAATTCATTTCATTCTGACATTGTTTCAATTGTAGCTAGGGACTGGCTGATATTTTATGGTTAATAATAATAGCTATTCCTTTTCTTTTATGATATGGTAGAAAGCACTAGAATAGCATGCTATCATATAATATACCTTATCTAATGTATACTTTATAGTATATGGGACAACTAATATACATACTTATAAACACATACTTATACTATAACAAGTAGAAATCATCATTATGCACATTTATAATTCTATGTGTTCATTCTGATGAAGAGTTGTGGTGACACAGAGGTTAGAATGCAGTACTGAAGGCTACTTCTCCTGACTGCTGGCAACCAGCAGTTCAGCAGTTCAATTCTCACTAACTGAAGATTGATTCAGCCTTCCATCTTTCTGAGATTGGTAAAATGAGGAGCCATATTGTTTGGAGGCAATATGCTAACTCTGTAAACTGCTTGGAGAGAGCTATAAAGCTCTGTGAAGTGGTATATAAGTCTAAGTGCTATTGCTATTTATTTAAAGGAGATAGTACTGACCAAAACAACTGAAAAAAATTAACAGAGAATTTATGAATAAATGTAATATATGCACAGGGGGTTGGAGTGTACTCACACTTTACTAAGTTACGAAAATGTGTCATAAAGAGATAGGACTGAATGACTGACTGAAGCAAAGATCATACAGACTACAGAGATTAAAAAGATAGTTAGGAGATGAATTACAAAGAAACCCATCAATTTGCCTAAGGCCTGGAATGTGTGATGATTCAGATGAAGTATTCACAGTCTGATTCATAACACATATCTAATCTCTGCATATTGTACATTATAGTAAGGATTTTCAGAAGAGTGACAGATCATCTATTGTATAATTATCAAGGGAAGCACAATCACACCTCTTTAAAGTATTACTTTTTAGATACTGCAGTAGATTCATATCCTAAAAGGTAGAAAAAATAAAACCGCATGAGTTTGCTCATGGGGCTGATCCTTAGCAGAAAAATGATATAGGGTAAAAAAAAATGTTATCTCATTAAGAATACACAAAGTCACACTAAAGCCTGATCTGAGGAATGAGAAATAGTAGTATGTCAAACACTAAACAAATTGCTTTAGAATGAAAGAAGGAATAATGGAAAGCACATTTCCTTGTGTAATTGCTATCACATTTAGACTGTGCTAGCATGAAATGCTAATCAACATCTGATCTGAACATCCTTTTTTACTTCCACATAAAGTCACTCTGAGTTGTGACAAGAAAGCAGTGAAAAATCATTATTCAGAAGAACTGCAGAACTTGTTTAGAAAAACTAAATATATTTATTAATAAAAACCATGAAAAGGACCTAGAATCCTTAAATGCAATTCTATTGCATTGTTAAATTGCTTGACTAAATGTTAAAGAATAAATTACTTGCTTCCTAATTGTGTAGTTCTTTCAAAATGGATATAAACGGTCATCATCTAGCATTATAAGAGGCAATAGTAGCAGACATAGTTTTCAAATTGAAGCTTTTATTAAACAGGCTTTGACAATATATATATATATATATATATATATATATATATATATATATATATATATATATATATATATATATATATATATATATATATATATATATATATATATATATATATATATATATATATATTTACAACCCCTGGTAAGCTCCAATGATGGGAGGAAGCCAACTGCTTCCATCATCTGTCAATCGGCTCGTCACAAGAGTCCATCATGACGGAAACTCAATATTGTTACTGTTGCCTTTGTTATATTTGTGGGTTTTTTTATTTGTGCTGATAAATAAATAAAGGGAGACTGGTATAGATCTATTTCAAGCTATTTAGCTCTCATCAGCTAGCCATACCCTTACTGGGATTTGAACCTGGGCTATATTACATACTAGGCAGACATCTTAGCCATTAGGCCACAGACTCTTATCTGTTATCAGCGAAGCCAGGGTGAAAGCTATCTATTAGATTTTTACAACCCCTGGTAAGCCCCAATCATGGGAGGAAGCCAACTGCTTCCATCATCTGTCAATCGGCTCGTCACAAGAGTCCATCACGACAGAAACCCAATATTGTTACTGTTGCCATTGTAATATTTGTGGGTTTTTTTGTTATATTTTGTGTTTTTTTTAAAAAAAAAAACAGCTTCGCTGATAACGGATAAGAGCCTGTGGCCTAATGGCTAAGATGTCTGCCTTCATATATATATATATATATGAAGGTACTTTGTCTTTAGTTGTTGCTATGGATTTTAAAAAAAGGCATAGTGGAAAAACATAGGTGACTCCCAATGTCACTCAGACTAGACTACCTCATATATAACAATAAGGGATGTTACAAGATAAAGTCTTGTTGTTGAGAGTTGGGCAGCATACAAGTTTAACAAATACATTACTAATCTGAAAGGATCTTTTTTGCAACCTACAGCAACAATTTAACTGCTCTTTAAGGGACCTTAATCCATAAAATGTTGGATTTAAGAAGTCCTAAATTCAAAGTTTTGCTTGACACCATAGTTATTCAAATTATTTCATTATATAAACTCAAAGGACAGACATAATGGACTACTAGGTCTTTTTCTGCCATCAGTTTTCTGAGTTTTTATATGTTTCTAAATGTCAGACCTCCCTCCAAAAAAGCCATGTTATATTTTAAGCATAACTAATGATTGTAAGCTGAAAATGAGGCTAAGTATACAGGCAGGAGCTGAAAATTACATTGGGAGCCAAATCTGGTATATTGAAAAATTATAGGAATCCCAACAGAGTGCAAAAAGATATGCTTAATTTGTCTAGTACCAAAGTTCACTTAGTACAAAATACATAAATAAAAACACATTCATGAATCTCCATTCAAAAATGTGTTTTTGCTAATTTTTAGATGAAGAATTAAAGAAACCAAAACTGATCCAGTTCCAAAGAAACTAGGCAACTGAAGAGACAGGGGTCTCTTCATGAGTAAAAAAAAAAGTCTGTAGAATTAAAAACCTATTTAAAGGAGAATTCATTCTTTATGATGGGACAGCATAGAAAGGGCACCTTTTTGGATTATAGGCAGTGGTGAAATTAATTTTTTTTTTACTATCAGTTCTATGGTGGGCATGGCAGGGGAAGGATACTGCAAAATCTCCATTCCTCTCCACTGCAGGGGAAGGTTACTGCAAAATCCCCATCTGCTGGGACTCGGGAGGCAGATAATAGATGGTGGTGGGACTAGAGAATAGATGGAGATGGGGCCAGTCAGAGGTGGTATTTACTGGTATTCTAAACTGCTCAAAATTTCTACTACCAGTTCTCCAGAACCTGTCAGAACCTGCTGAATTTCACCCCTGATTTTAGGGTTTGCTAAACCATAGCAGCAAAGGCAGAAAAAAAGCCTTTTACATGGCTTGATATCTTGCCTCTGTTTGAAATGAGTATTTGGTTTTGGTTTTATTTCTATCCTTGGTGTCTGGCTATTATTGAAGCAGAATACTGATCAGGTTTATGTAGTTGCAGAAATATTTATCACCGAGACCAATCTGTAGATCCAGAGATTTTATTTGAGCATGTGAAAGTAAATAATGATATCCCTAAAGGTACAATATTGGCTGTGTATATGTACATAGTTATTATATGCCAGTAAAGAATTATAGAAAACTCTAATTGCTCCCACCTGATGATTCTCCAGATTTTGGTAGCCTAGAACTGATAGCTCTATTTCATTCAAAATATCCCTGTCTCCCCAAAGGAGGAAACAGTCTGATTCCTCTGTGGTCTTTAGCTATAACTCTCTCAGAATTCTAGTAGTTCTGCAGTTCTCTGGTGGAAATTTTAAGAGTCATTTTCCCATAACACTCAGTTAAAAGTGCCTTTAGATCAAATGCCTCCTGCCAAGCAAGTTATTAACACATTATATCAAGTTTCTTCAATGTGTCCCATTGCTCATAGGGAGGTCTGTGTTTTGTGTGACCATATCTCTAGAAACAGGTGTCTTTTTAACATTTGTTTTTCCTCCCTCTGGGAATTATACAGTTATACTCCTCTATTCCTTCCTTGCATTTTCCATAATGCAAGGTAATCCTTCCATCTACTTCTGCAGGGATTGACTCACTGACTGCAGTGCTATCCCACAATACCTGTGCATATTCCTGTAATCACATTAAGTGGGGAAAGCATGTGGGAAGCATTGTGTTGATTCTTTACATAATTAACACTCTTCCCACACTGAACTGCTGGGATGAAGTGTAATTTCATGTAAAGAGAGGGAAGGAAAGAACCTCTTGGCAGCTGCAAGTATCTGTGAACAAACCCACTCAAATCTGATGTCACCACATGAGCAGCAATTCATGTGATTTAATACATATTTAGACAACCATCTTTTCAAAGCCATATGCTATGGAAGAAAAAAAACATGATTGTATTAAAAACAGATTAAAATAGGCAAATTGGTAGCCCTACCACAAAACTTTAACTCAGATAAAAAGACATTATTTCCAATACAAGTTAGCCTACTGTATATTCATGAGCAAATAATTCTACAATTATTGAGAAACAAATAATTTTTAAATGTCTTCTTCCATATCATTTTCATCTGCAAACGTCTTTCTTATTCAAACTGAGCATGTGAAAGTGAATTGGGTGTAGATGTAAGGACACATAAATATTGATAGAATACCTGGAACCTACTTTATCTAAATAAATTAGCCTTTCGCAAACTTTCATATTCAATAAATGAAGTGCAGCAGAGATATGATTATATTAGAGATGGGTTTTGTTAAGCACAATCTTTGTCCCAATACTATTTTAATCTCCACATGTGCAAACTGACCTCCTATAAAGAGCTACAATTTAAAAGATATTCTAGTTTGATTTTTGGAACCCGAAACATAATGTAATTGGGTCTTGAAAATAGTTCGGCTCAATTTTTTTCTGTTCTTATTGATCCAAGCAATATTTAATGACTGGGCTCACATACCATTTTTAAATCCATTGACAACTTTAAACTACAATTTTGGCTTAGCCTGACATGCAAACCAGACAATTGCTGTCTATTCAATCAGTCATGATAATACAAGCCATAGCTTTGAATATTGTGTAAAAATCACTTGGTGTCTAGAATGCTAAGTGGGCAACAGGGAAAATGCTGCATTTTGCTGGTGTAAAGTTCTCTAGTTCAGCAGAGGAAAGGAGCTACAAAATATTTTGTAAGTCAATTAACCCTTTGTAGCCCATCAGGGACAGATCAAGGACAGATTATCTTTATAACATTCCCAAGTAAAGTTGTCAAAGCATCAGAAGTTGAGGACCCTAGTTAAAAAGAGCAGGATGATCCTCAAACATGGTCTGCTACATCATGCATCAAGTGACATCATGCATAACAATCTAAAGGGCCATTAGTGAACACTATTAACGGAGTGTGAGAAATTATTATATTTAAACATATAAGTATAACCCTGATGGACTAGGGCAAATCCACCTTTTACAACATTTTGTTTCTTCTGGTTCCCACCTAATCTCTAATGAACTTTACAAACAGGAAATGGCAGCTATCCTTTGTCTTCCATGATCATTTCCTATGTACTACTTAAAAGCATAGTGCTTGTTAAGTATATCTCCCTTTGGAGATTAGAGTTGAATAGCAGAAGGTAGCAAGGAATGTGCTGCTAAATAGTTACGCTATGAATCACAGCAGCCGAAGTTAAAACAAGGATAACTTTACTTGCATTAATAAAAATAAAGTAGGATAAACATTCTCCAAAACAAGCGACAAGTAGTCTTCAATTATATACACAGTCTATGATACAACACGTGGGTTTACAGATGCTCAACTCACGATTCACCATATAGACAGGTAACTAACATACAGAATAGCCACCATCCAATATACAGTATTCAACTCCAATAACAAGCAAGGAGAACATTCAGGAACAACCAGTAGTAGTTCCTACTCCCTCTTATGGCTGATTAAAACAACAGCATCCAATCACATCTCATTTGGGCATTTAAAGTGACAGATACATTATTTCAATCATGGTGTGTGTGTGTGTGTGTGTGTGTTTGTGTGTTTGTGTGTGTGTTTGTGTGTTTGTGTGTTTGTGTTTGTGTGTGTATGTGTGTATGTATGTATGTATGTATGTATGTATGTATGTATGTATGTATGTATTGTGTCACAACCTCTGGTATGCCCAAATATGGGAGGAAACATACTGCTTCCTTTCTCTGTCTATTGGCTCATATATATAACCCAAGACTAGGATTACATCCCTAACAGTGCTCTTGATCTAGAAGTCACATTGAATTCTCAAAACCAATATCCCTTGTGCCAAATTCACGTTGTCATGGCAGTGTCATGTAATGTATTGGGAATTTCCCCCCCCCTTCACTTAACCGGGCATGGGGGTGGGCCAGGAGTTTGATAACCCTGCCTTAATGGATCTATCCCACATTAATCTTTTTTCAATCCCCCTTTAAATCCACACAAGCTAATGGCCATAATGAATTGCACAAGATAGTTTAAATATATCAATCAGAGTAAATATCTATGAAGCGTGAGTCTTTTCGGATTGGATTGGAAAACAGATTAGCCTTTTCTTGGAAAGGAGAAATGATACTATTCATTTCTAAGCCAAATTAGAATTGCTACACATTTGCCTAGCATAGATGTGTTGCACAGTAAAAAAAAAGCATACAATCTTTGAAATAAATAGATGGTTCTGAAAAGTAGTCTGGGGAGATGAGGAGAGGAAAGACAGAGTATCAATGTAACACAGGGAGGAGATGCATAGCCTTTTTTTCTAATAAAATAATGTCCAAATTATAAATCCCAAGCATATCGATCAGGGTTATTATTCTATTTTGCTTTTGTTTTATTTTATGTTATTACCTCCTTAAGTGTTTCAACAACATTATAATGAGTATATTTTAAAATAACAAAGACAAAAGAGTAATACCAGTAAAACAATGAAAGCTCACATAAAAGCACAACCGAGTAGTTGCAATCAGTGGTGGGCTGCTGCTGGTTCGAACCGGTTTGGGTGAACTGGTAGTTCTGACGATCAGCTGGCCTCTACCACCTGTACCTGCCCTGTCCTGTTCTATATTTCCTTCTTTCTGGCTCAGTTGATTTGCACGGCATAGCTGATTTTCATGCTTCCACTGATCTACTTACCAGGGCTGCCTTAGAAGATAAGCAGCTGAGCTTCATATTGCTGTATTTTGAACGTTGCATGCATGCACGTTAGGTGTACATGTGCACAAAGTGTGCGGTCACCGAACTTATTTTTTAAATGGTTGTAGCCCACCACTGATTACAATGCCTGCCTACGTAGGTCAATCAGAAGTAAGTCAACATCCAAAGCAGGATTACAAAGCAATTTGCCCCGCATATCAACATTCAAGGTTTTCTGAAGGATAGGGTTATTGGAGAGGAAAGGGTAGCTGCCGAGAAAACCAAATCTTTATAAGATGGCATTGCTTTAGATAATAAAGCTGGTTCCTGGCCATGGCTGCCATAATAATCTCTTCTAATTGAACAAGCTAATCAATCCAAAAAGACACTCAAATTACACCCAAATTCTCCCTGGGCAAATATAATCCCATAAAGAATTAAAATTGGAATATTTCTGGAATATCTCTTGAATCGATGCTTCTTTGAATCCACATCTTCTAAGTCTTGCTAGCATTGAGCCTGAGCCTTGAATTTTCACACCTAGACCATAACAGCCTCTTGGCATTGGGGCAGATATTCAACCAAATCACAATTTCTGTTGAGAGCCAAGATATATGACCTCGTGAAATTGATGGGAACTGGAATAAATCAAGAGCCCTTGAACATGTATGAGTTTATGGTTGATAAGCCTCTACTTTTTTGTCCTGGAATTTCTTTCTTTCTTCTCATTGCAACTATGAATCTGTTGGTCCATTTTTATAGGATTGATTTATGTTTAAAGTAAACAGCACTTAAAAACTTTCACTTAATAAAATACAATTTGATGTATTTAGAAACTTCATTATGTAAACTTCACAAGTGTGTATTTATTTAACAACAATATAGCATGGCCTTTTGATTTATTATTCTGCTTACAGTGCTTAATTTGCCTTTAGAAGCCTTTAGAGCAATTTCTGTTGTGGTGCCCACCCACTGGCCTTTCAAAGGCATTAGATAGCTGTTTTTGCCATCAAGCATGGATTAAGCTTGATTGTTCTGTTTGTGATATGTTATGAATGATCTTGGCTACCATTTTATGCTATTTTTATTATTTACAATTTTGGTTGCTGTTTTCATTCTGTTTTTGTTTGTTAGATTATAATTTGCTTGATGGTTATGCATGATGTGAAACCAAGAGTACACCAAGTGCTGCAGTTACTGTTGGAAGTCCAGAGGTAAGAATAGTCCAGATACTTTCGAATATCTACCTTAGGCACACCACAAGTACACTCTCTGCTAAGATCCCCAAAAGAAAGTCTCTTATCCCCAATAAACCATATTGGGCATGTCTTATGCATTTGAACCTGAGACTTGGGAAGGCCAGCCTCTTGTCCACTTGACAACCTAATGTTCACAAGATGTGTTAAGAATTTCATCAGTCTGAATCATCATAAACAATAGCTTGTGGATTCTGCTTCTAAACATTTGAGGTGTACCCATTCCTTCCTAAAAATATGAAGGCAAAGACAAAGCAGATTCAATATTATGTACTGCTGTAGCAGCTGTTAAATAATAGCATTTCATTGACTCAGCACACCTTGGGAGAATTACAAAAGTGAAAATTGGATAAAGAACTGGCAGTAAGGAAGGTTATTATGTACACCTTGAAGCTGAGGAGACAATGAGACTATAAACACAATCTATTGAAATTTTTTATTCTGAATGGATCCAAGAGAAGGGAAACACTATTGTGGCACTGCAAGATAAGGAAAGAAACACAGATTGGGAAATCTGCTCATGTTTTCTCTAACTGAATGTATGTAAAACCTGTACACCTTTGATAATTAAATGAAAAGCTCCAATTTATTTTAATTATCTTCAATAAGGTTGCTACTAATGGCTGCATGTCTATATATACTACATCATAAGCCTTCACAATTTAATTTGAAGACATAATCTTCTAGCATCTACCTACACCATTTCAAATACTTTCTATTTTATTCCAGATAAGGAACTGTTCTATCTTTGGCAACTTTAATTTTTTGTTGCTTTTCTTTTATCTAAACCTAATAATGCTCTGTAGTTATGGCATTTAGCACTCCGCACTCCTTAGCTCCATGTCTTTGTCAATGACATAAAATTATATTTATTTTCTTTCAGCATAAGCTGTGGCTCAAATTAATTATTGGCTAAAAATTGTCCTTTTGTATTCAAAAACTTTTTCAGCATCTGAAGGATGTAGGTGAGCAGATGGTATGAAAATATGGCTTTTCCTTTCCCCCATCATTTTACAGGAAAATAACAAAAAGTTTCCTACCTAGCAATATTTATTGTCTAGTGTTTGTTAAGACATTTGATAAAAAGCAGGATTGAAATCTATTAAAAAATCCATATGACAAGTTGAGGCAGCTTTTGGCATTCCCAATTCAAAACATACAGAGTTTTCTAAGCTAGGTTCCAATAGCACAAAATTATACATAGGTCATTCTGAAGGTTATACTTTGTCCATATGGTGAAGGGGACAGTTTTGCCTGAATTGGTGGAAACTACTTCTCTGGAGCCGAGGTGGCACAGTGGTTAGAGTGCAGCACTGCAGGCTACTTCAGCTGACTGCAGTTCAGCAGTTCGGCTGTTCAAATCTCACCGGCTCAGGGTTGACTCAGCCTTCCATCCTTCCGAGGTGGGTAAAATGAGAACCCGGATTGTTGTTGGAGGCAATATGCCGACTCTGTAAACCACTTAGAGATGGCTGAAAGCCCTATGAAGCGGTATATAAGTCTAACTGCTATTGCTATTGCTATTGGACATCTGTCTCAATATTTGACTTCTGCCTGACAAAGTTTACATTTGTTACTTGATGCTTACAATCCAGTTTCAGACTGCTAGTTTAACACTTTTAGCAATTACGATGAATGTTTCTTCTGTGATATCCCAGAATAAAATCTAAATATATCAGCTACTACTTTGAGTTTCCACTGGTTGCATTGGACTTATGTTTCATGTATAAATTCCTTAGATTCTTGAGAAGCTGTGGGTGGTGAGATTTGCTATATCTCTTTTCCTTGAATCCTGAAGCATGTCCTGAATTCTGTGGTTTTTTTTCTCCCTCTGCCCTCTGAGAGTTTGTAATAGACTTGTGCTCTTAGAACTCCTTGATGTATCCATTTGGAAGAAAAGTCTTCTCCTTTTCTTCCCTATTCTTTTGGAAAAGCAGAATAAAGGGACTTCAATTCCAAAGCCTACATTTTAGCCAGAAAGATTCCTTTGATATGCTGTTGACTCAGCCTTCCATCCTTCCGAGGTGGGTAAAATGAGGACCCGGATTGTTGGGGGCAATATGCTGACTCTGTAAACCGCTTAGAGAGGGCTGAAAGCCCTATGAAGCGGTATATAAGTCTAACTGCTATTGCTATTGCTATTGCCTTTTTTCCCCTTTCCACGAAAATTTCTACAATTTTGTCTCAAAAGTGAGCAAAGTGAGGGTCACAGTTTCAGAGGGGTCAGACAATAGTAAGTCACACAATTCTGCAAAACTACCCCAGTAAACCTTTATTCTTACCTATTTAAATTTGTCACGATAGATCCTACTTCTGAACCTAACATTTCCCAAGGTTCTTTTGTTTTTACATTTCCTAATCATTAGCAGAAGTAGGTTCTGTTAGATCATCAAGAAACAGCAGGCGAGAGGCATGAGTGAGTTTCAGCACTTTTTATTACAAGAGTAAGAGTGACTGCACTCTGCTGGCTGGGCTGCCGGAGCTCACCTTTTAAGAAGCTCCAGAAGACCAGCTGGCCCATGACTGCGGTTTAAACTTCCCGGGGTTTGGCCAACCAATCCCTGGTGAGCATGTGAAAACATGTAAATTAACAACGTACGTCTGTACGTAACAGGTTCCTACTGATTCGCACCAATTTGGGCAAACTGGTAGTGGTATTTTGGCCTGGGTCGCAGAACCAGCAGCGACCCAGGCTGTCCACGCCCCCAAACTGCTTCCACAGTTGCCGCTGCTGTTGCCAGCATGTTTTTTAGTGGTTTTAATGTTCTACAGGCATGTGCAGAACAATTCACAGTGAACTGTGCACGTGCATAAAGCGAACCAGTAGGAATCAGGGTAGGAACTCACCCCGGCTCATTGGGAACTGATTCTCACAAAGTTATGTGTTCAGGAATCCATTTTGCTATCGATGCAGAGTTCCATCCAGAGATACATTTAACTTTATGCATTTTTATTACTTGACAGTATTGTATCAAACTACAGCAGGAAAGAGCTTTGACGATTCTTTACACATGGGCCACTGTGAAGCCTATTATCATTGCTGCTAGATTTTCAGTAGATAAATTATCAGAAGTGAAAATGAGGTGCCTCCAGGAACAAAGCCACATGAGGAAACATTTCCTGGGGGAATCAGAACCTCAGCTTTTCAGCATTTGACACATCAAATGCAATCCTCTGAAGCAGTTCTCAAATGAATTGCCATAGTGGAAACAGTTTTCCTGCTAAAAATAGTGGGCAACATAAATGTGTTTTCAATCTCATCCCATTTCTTCTTGTTTCTTTGCTGCCAAGCTATATTGTTACATTGGTAGACTGGTAGGTAATGGCAAGACTAGTGGAAAAAGTGATCATAGAACAGGCTTTGCAAGCAGCAAGCTGTACTCAGTTCCCAGCTTGAGGAAGTTGACAGGATTGAGCCAAACAGTCTAACTAGCATAGGGTGACCAGACGTCCCGCATTTGGTGGGACAGGAACGCCTTTTCATAAATTTTCCCGCGTCCCGCGCCGTTCTTAAAAACACACGCTTTTTTTGGTGCTCGCAGCTCCCTCGCTCCCCCGCCCATCAGCTGCTAGCTCACTGGGCTGGCTCATCATTCTGTTCTATCCTACAAATTTAAGCCAGCCCAGCCTGCCGCTCACTGATTGGATTGGCCTGGACTCCAGCCAATCAGTGAGCTGGCTGGGATGGAAAATTTACAGCACGCCACCTGCTGAAAATTTTCCATCCCAGCCAGCTCACTGATTGGCTGGACTCTGCTTAGCTTAGCACGCCTGCGCGAGTCTCCATTTCATTTTGTCTTTTGTTTTGGTTGCAGCTGTGCTTACTCACTGGTGAGTAATCATGGAATGGATTGGTACCGGTGGGAATCGGGAGGCGCTGGGGGGAGGAGACAGCCCTCCTCTCCTCTTTCTCCCCCTTTGCGGAGTTCATTTCACCTCCTCGCGTCACAGCCAGCACCTGTGCTGCGCCGCCAGGGGCGGCAGAAGCTCCAGAACCAAGTGGAAGTTCTCTGCACGAGTGAAACAGCCACCACCGCTCACGCAGAGAACTTCCACTCGGTCACGGACTCATGGAGCTTCTGCCGGCGTGGCGGCCCCTGTGCTGCGCGGTTCCCAGTGACCACGGCACGAGTCCACGAGGCGTGGTCGTGTCCCGCCGCCCTCCCCTGCAGCGGCGGCTGTTCACCTCGTGCAGATAACTTCCACTTGGTCACAGAGCTTCTGCCACCCGTGGCGGCGCAGCACAGGGGCCGCCACGGGTGGCAGAAGCTCCGGGACCGAGTGGAAGTTCTCTGTGCGAGGTGAAAAATAGCCGCAGCCGCCCTCCCCCGCCCATCAGCTGCTAGCTCGCTGGGCTGGCTCATCTTTCTGTTCTATCCTACAAATCTAAGCCAGCCCAGCCTGCCGCTCACTGATTGGATTGGCCTGGACTCCAGCCAATCAGTGAGCTGGCTGGGATGGAAAATTTTCAGCACGCCGCGTGCTGAAAATTTTCCATCCCAACCAGCTCACTGATTGACTGGATTCTGCTTAGCTTAGCACGCCTGCGCAAGTCTCCATTTCATTTTGTCTTTTGTTTTGGTTGCAGCTGCGCTTACTCACTGGTGAGTAATCATGGAATGGATTGGTACCGGTGGGAATCGGGAGGCGCTGGGGGAGGAGACAGCCCTCCTCAGCCCTCCTCTCCTCCTTCTCCCCCTTTGCGGAGTTCATTTCACCTCCTCGCGTCACAGCCAGCCCCTGTGCTGGGCCGCCACGGGCAGCAGAAGCTCCGGAACCAAGTGAAAGTTCTCTGCGCAAGGTGAAACGGCTGGCCGCTGCCTCGCTCTCCTGCAGCGGCATCCCTTTCAGTCGCGCAGAGAACTTCCACTCAATTCCGGGCTGCCACCACCCGGCAGAAGCCCTGGAACCGAGTGGAAGTTCTCTGCGCAAGGTGAAACGGCTGGCCGCCGCCTCGCTCTCCTGCAGCGGCATCCATTTCAGTCGCTTCTCTCATCCGTCTCGATTGCTGGAAGCAGTAACAAACGGCGCGTCCGCTCCGCCGTCAGCACCCTGACAGCCACCCCAGCCGGCCTCACTGGAGTCAATTGCAAAACCGCGTTCAGCGCTTTGAGGACCTGAGGCATCTTGGGAAATGCAGTTCCCTATCGGAAAGAATGGAGTAGCTGCGAATTTGTAACAACAACAGAAGATAATAACTTGGTGCTTCGCAGGGTACGAAAATCTCAAGTTTGATTTGCACACTGTTTTTTTAAAGTTAGATAAAGAAATTATGCTGTGAAAGCGACTAGAAAGCCCCCCCCTTCCTGTGTGCGAGAAAGGGAAGGAAGGAGGGAGGGGGGAAGGAAAAGAAGAAGGGAGGGGGAGAAGATGGAAGGAGAAAAGATGGATGGAAGGAGAAAGAATGGAAGGAGAAGGAGGAAGATGGAAGAAGAAAGGAAGAAAAAGAAGAAGGGAGGGAGAAAAGAGGGAAGGAGGTTGGAAGAAAAGGGGAAGAGAGAGAAAGAGCAGAAAGACAAAGAGGATGAAGTTGATAGGCAAGAGGAAGGAGGAAGGAAGGAAAAAAGAAAAAGGGAGGGAGAGAGGAAAGAAGAAAAGATGGAACTAGAAAGGAAAGAAGGGAGGGAGGTAGGAAAGGGGAAGATAGGGAAAGAGCAGAAAGACAGAGAAGGTGAAGGTAGATAGGCAGAAGGAAGGAAGAAGGAAGAAATAGGAAAGGAGGGAAGGAGGAAGGAACAGAAGCGAAGAGGAAGAGAGAAATGGAAAGAGCAGAAAGACAGAGAAGGTAGATAGGCAAAAGAAATGAAGCTGAAAGAATGGAAGGAGGAACGAAGAGAAAAGGAGGAAGGGAGTGAGTGAGGAAAGAAGAGAGGATGGAAGGAGAAAGGAAGGAAGAGAGGGAAAGAGCAGAAGACGGATAAGGTGAAGGTAGATAAGCAAGAGGAATGAAGGAAGAAGTGAGGTGTCTCGAGGAGGGGGAAAACATTTAGTGACCAAAGTTACAATGGCATTGAAAAAAGTGACTGATGACCATTTTTCACACTTAGCGATCGTTGTGACCATTTTTCACACTTAGCGACCGTTGCAGCATCCTCATGGTCACGTGATCAAAATTTTGTTTGACAACAGATTCGTATTTATGCTGGTTTCAGTGTCCTGGGGTGACCTTTTGACAAAAAATAAAAATTTTAATCAAGCCCCCTCCCCCCCCCCTCGTCAATGGTGTCCCTCTTTACCAATCTGAAAATCTGGTCACCTTAAACTAGCAGCCACGATAATGTGCTCAAAGCTCTAGCTGGGTTTATGAGTGCCATACCTAACAGTTTGGGTCATATCACAAGGGGTGCTTCATTTTTTGCCAGTGATTCTTTTCTGCTTATTGTGACTACATTACTGTGAGAAAATAACTGAATGTTTTGAGCATATAATTGGTTTTTAAAAATCATTCCACATACATGTCCCATACAGGGTCATACCAGATCGATTCAGGTAACAGAGTTCAGCACATCATGTTAGTTGAAAATGAATAAATAAATACACAAATAATGTATAGTTTATAGAAGAGCTGAGGTGGTGCAATGGTTTCAAATCTCACTGGCTCAAGGTGAGTAAAATGAGGAGCCAGATTGTTGGGGGCAATAGGCTGACTCTGTAAACTGCATAGAGAGGGCTGTAAAAGCACTATGAAACAGTATATAAGTCTAAGTGCTATTGCTAGTCAAACATTTCTTTGCTCCTTAAAACAAAGCATAAATTCTACAGATAAGAGTACTACTCTTTTAATGTTTATTTTTCTGCCTAGGTTTTTTATTTAGATCAGCTCTGGTGTTGCAGCTCTAACCTTGTTGCCTAAAATAGGTGATTTATTTAACAGAAAAGGAGATACTGTATTTTGCTACAGGAAGAAACAAAAAGCAAATGCAAACACCTGCACAATTCTCAGGAGTGCCAATAAAATATATTATATATAATTAAGTTACGTCCTAAAATTGGTTTGAACATGGCTGATGTCCCAACCCATGAAATTACCATAATGTTTTTTAAGTACATCTTACCATTAAAAAAAAACTTGAAATGTCCCAAAACTGATTTTTCTATTCTAATAAAACTCTATCACACAAATGCTTTATTTGATACACTGTTTTATTTGATACAAATAAATTTCCTTTTTGAAAGGAAATTAAAAGAATTAGTCAATAATATGTATTCAACCAAATTCAGCAGTGCTATTATTAGAATGCAGAAGACTGCAGCATACCCATTTTACTCAGTTTTTAGAATTAATTGGAATACATTTTGTCTCATGGTCCACTAAAATGGCACAGGTAAAAGTACTGATATCAAAGTTTACCCTGTTTAGTCTTTTCAAAATATGACTCATTAATTTTGCTATGTGACATTTCAACATACAACAAAATGACAGCTGCTATATGAAATTGAACACTGATCAGAAATTTGATAGAACTTATGTACAATAGCCTTAATACATATTAGTATCTTTTAAGTAGTTCTACTGGGCACTGATATTTTATTACCATTGTTACTGCTGCTGTTGTTGTAGTTTTGTTGTTGTTTTGTTGTCTTAGCACATAAATGGGCATGTTTGGGGGGATGTTTTGCCATCATTTTTATTACAACAGGTTTAAGCAATCAGCAGCTATATTGCTCTGGAAAGTATCTGTTTGCCCACAGAGAGAAGCCAAAAATGACAGCTGTTTGAACTGACCAAAAGAAAGATTTATTTTTTCCTGCCAAGTATGATTTCTTTCACAATAAGCTCTTGTGTGCTAGTCAGACTGAGTAATATATTTTCTCCACATTTTGGAGTACAACAACAGAACTATTAATTCTTAAGATTGAATAAAGTAAACTGATATATTTTGTTGAATTAATGCCCAAGGTTTCCCTAATAAAGTGGAATGAAACAGCTGCTCAAACTGGTGGTTGCAGACATCAGGATTTGTTGTGGGTGGATAGGAAAATTAGTGAAGCAAGGATTGGAATGGACTTTATGAGCTAGAGCTGGTTAACTACTGTTCAGGGCTCTGCATCAGTTTTGAAGCACGAACCAATAACT
The DNA here is from genome assembly GCF_051295495.1 of Thamnophis sirtalis. Classification (NCBI taxonomy): domain Eukaryota; kingdom Metazoa; phylum Chordata; class Lepidosauria; order Squamata; family Natricidae; genus Thamnophis; species Thamnophis sirtalis. The sequence goes on from NW_028261385.1 coordinate 52,816,339, forward strand.
TGAATACCATATATTTTTTCTCACATACCGGTACATATTGTCATTCTCTCTATGGATGAAAAGACTCAAGGTTACTTACTGATGTGTGTTTTTTCTTCCTTTACAGTTTAGTGCCTCTGAGACTTGTGAAGGACCTGTACTTCAAAGATTTTATATATATATATTGCAGAATATGGATGAAGAGAGAAAGGAAACTAAGTTGGAGAGATGAAATAGAAGCAATTGACCAGCTTCTTAACAAACTGATTCTTGTGGCCAGTTAGTTGAGGAGTAAGAGCTATTGTTCACACTTGAAATAGAAAATAAATCTTATCACAGTTGCTCAGGGACGTGCAGTCACTAGAGGCAAGGGAGGCAGGGACTCACCAGTCTCCTGAGGGAAAAGAAAGAATTTTAAAGAGTTTTTTTTAAAATAATTAAAGCCAGGATAGTTACTACCAGATTTCAAGTCACAGTGGCTTGGTGTCTGCTCTCAGTGTTAACTATAGAAGGAGGCCAGAGAACTCGGTGCCTCCTTTGCTTAAGGAATTTTTTGCCTTTTAAAAGTTAAGAAAGGATTAAAAAGCAAAAAATTTGGTATGCAAAGGAGGCACTGATTCTCCTGTGTCCTGATCTGGGAGCAGCGAATCATGCCTGTGCAAGGGCACTTGAGCGACTGTGCAATCTAGCAGTTTCCATTGAGGGTGATTCTGGAGAGGTTCTTCAGCAGCAATTTCTTCTCTGCCCGGCATTTTCTACTGGGCAGACCTGGTCTTGGCGGCTCCCGCTGGGCACTTTGCATCATGGGAGCTGCCAAGTGCCGACATTCCCGCTTCCCCGGCCTGCAGCCAGCCCAGCACTGAGCGGGGAGGGGGGGAAGAGGAGGAGGAGGAGGAGGAGGAGAGCGGTGAGTTCTTGTGCCGGCCAGGTGGGGAGCAGGTCGGGCAGGGGTTGGGTGGACTGGCTGGCTGGGGAGGGGGATCATGGCCACTCAGGTGGCCCCCACCGCCAGCAGCTTGGGTGTCCCGGCTCCATCCAAGCTGCTTGCCGTCGCGCTCCACCACCATGCTCCACCGCCTTGCCACCCACCCCACATCCTCCGACGAATAATCCTGCTGCCCCAGCCTGCAGCCAGCCCAGCACTGAGCGGGGAGGAGGAGGAGGAGGAGGAGGAGGAGGAGGAGGAGGAGGAGGAGGAGGAGAGTGGTGAGTTCTTGTGCCAGTTGGCTGGCCAGGCAAGGAGCAGGTCGGGTGGGGGGGTGGGCTGGCTGGCTGGCTAGGGAGAGGGGATCATGGCCACTCAGGTGGCCCCCTCCCCAGCCAGCCAGCCAGCCAGCCCCCCACACCCGACATGTTCCCCGCCTGGCCAGCTGGCCGGCACAAGGACTCACCGCTTCCTCCTCCTCCTCCTCCTCCTCCTCCTCCTCCTCCTCCTCCTCCTCCTCCTCCTCCTCCGCTCAGTGCTGGGCTGGCTGCAGGCCAGGGCAGCAGGATTGACTGTCGGAGGAGATGGGGGGCAAGATGGTGGAGCACAATGGCAAGCAGCTTGGACAGAGCCGGGACACCCAAGCTTCTGGCGGTGGGGGCCACCTGAGTGGCAATGATCCCGGCTCTGCTGCTCCTCGGCGGCATACTTTTGGAATGTCCTTTTGGAATGTCAGCGGGGACAGAGGAGGTTGGGGGCGAGGCGGCAGAGCACGGCAGCGTTGAGAAGCAACACCCCTGCCACTATGTCCAACAGGCGTCTCATGTTTATGTCCGCCATAAACGCGAGACGCCTGTCAGACACAGCGGGGGGACGTTGTTTTTCGCCGCTGCTGCGCTCTTGCCTCACCAATGGTAACCTTCACCGCACGTCACTGCAGTTGCTTCATCATCTTTCTCAGGATAAATATCTTACCCATATGTCTAGAAAGTAGGAACCAGCCAGGTTAATTGAGATAGCTAGCATTTTGTCTTCTGGCAATGGTATTCAGGAATGAATGAATGAATGAATGAATGAATGAATGAATGAATGAATGAATGAATGAATGAATGAATAAATAAATAAATAAATATTCCAAAGTTGCTTTTTTTCAAGAAGCAACTGGACTTTGTAGTTTTTCTTTGAGTTGAGAATTGAAGAAGCTTCTTTGATGAGAAGCAAAATATCTTCAGAGAAAAATCAGAAAGTCCAGTTAAACAAATGAAACTGAAACATTATACCTTTTCATTTATATATTGAGGAAAATGATCACATATTTGCAGTGCAATCATGTTGTATGGGGGAAGGATTTGAGAAATGATAGATTCTTGATGCTTGTCCCAAAAGATTCAGTGACAGAACAAATAACCAAATGAAGGTGCATCAACATTCAACCAAATTTATAATTACAGACTAAATGGCATCTAGTAAGCATGCAAAAATATTTAACATTTAACGTAATTATCTGTAATGTCTTATCCAAAAATGAAGATATGACACATAACAACCCAACCAATGTTTTTATATTTACTGTGTAATACTACAGCTAAACCATAACCATAACATTTTTTCCTGAACAACAAAAAATTACAGGGACTATGTATATCCAAAACTAATGGTGTACATTTATATTGTCCAAATTTTCATTAGAAATGAAATATGAAAATATACAAACAATGTAAAGCATATTCTATATCTGTAATACAGTGGCAATCCACAACCAAGAATCCATTTCCACACAGAATGTCCAGAATGGAGAATGATTATTAATAAAAAAATATTAGAATTGCTTTGTGTAGTTGATGTAGAATATCCTGTTTATTAATGCTTGATATTCTTTTCCAAATGGGTCCTCATAGAATTTTATAAATTTAGTCTCATTAAGAGATGATGTAATGCAGTGGTGGGCTTCAAAAAATTTTAGAACCTCTTCTGTAGATGTGGCCTGCTTTGTGGGAGTGGCTTGTTGGCCATGTGACTGGGTGGGAGTGGCTTGCCAGCCATGTGACCAAGTGGGAGTGGCTTGGCAGTCATGTGACTGGATGGGCATGGCCAACTTGTAAAATGTGGTGAAACTCACTTAACAATGCTCTTGCTTAGCAACCAAAATGTTGGCTCAGAAACTCTGGCACTTGAAGCACGCAAGTCTTAAAGCTGTCAAGTTACAAGACTCTTGAACTCCTAACCCTTAAGAAAAAAACCCCAGAGGTGTTCAAACTTGACAGCTTTAACATTTGTGGACTTCAACTCCCAGAATTCCTCCTCTCACTCTTCATCTTGATGATGTGTGGACAAGCAGGGGGAGGGAGCTGGAACCAGTTCTAAACCGCACTGTAGAAGAGGTTAGAACTGGCAGGAACCCACCCCTGATGTGATGTGATAGCTGTCTTCAATTATTTTGAAGGCCTGCCACACAGAGAATGGAGTAAACTTAACATTTCTTCATGGAATATTAATAGGGTGAAAATATAACAAAAAATATGTTTGACTTGGAAAAACATATAAACAGAAAGGAAACACTTTTTGACAGGGGAATAGAATTCTTTGGAAATGATAGTCTCGTGTCATTGGAAATATTTATTTCAAGGTCTGTCAGGGGATGGTATATTTTCAAGAGTTCTGACTTGAACAGGAGGCGAATTATATGATCTTCAACATCCCTTCCAACTATAAAACTTTCTGAAGCGAGAAAAAAAAATCTTCCAGATGTTTCTGTAGTTACGATTTGCTTTGAGCAGCTGAAGGACTTGGGAAAATATCTGTAAGACTTTTAGACATTTCTTCTTAGCAGCTTTGTTCTTTGGAGTTTACTTCTGATGGTATCCTCCACCCATTTTTTTCTACTGTGAGAAAATTCTCCTTCTACATCCGGCAGATTTTAAATTAGTAGTTTGCTTTCCTCACCCATCTGCTTGCTCATACTCCAAAAGTAGTCTAAGTGAATGGTTAACTGACCTTATTTGTCCCCCTGAAAAATGGGGAAATAGTTGTTATTAATGTGTTAAAAGAAATTCATTTCTAAGAATTTTGTGGATAAAATAAAATAATTACATTGTTGACATGGTGAATGAGTTTTCTCTCCCTGAAATAGTTTTATGATTTTTAAAAAATAGCACACTCTGGGAGAATTTCTTCTTAATGGGCCATATTACTATGCTTTTTCTATGCTCCATATCCATATTAAAATACCATTCACACTTTTGACCCAATTTTGCCCCCTCCCACTTTATTCCCTTATGAATCAATAGAAAAAGGCCAAAATTGTTGGCCCAAAGCAGATTTGTCCTGAGGCCATAATAGGAAAGCATTAAAATGCCTTACAGCTGCTTTATTTTTCAACAGAATAGGAGGAATCACTGTACCTTTAGAAGATATTAACTGGATCAGATTTCAGCCAGACATGTTTGGGAGTTTCATTACAATTTGATTTAAAATATTCTCACTGTAAGAGAAGAATATTGAATGAATATTGGTACTTTAAATGGTGATAATTTGAATTTTAAGATTCTTGATATTGTTTGCTTACATTTTGTGAGAGGTAATTATTTGTGGATTAAAAAAATTTGAAACCATCATTATTATACATTTGTTTATTGCATTTTTGTGAAATTTTTTTTTTCATTTTGCTATTCCATTTCACTTCACGGTCTGTTTCTGTTGCTCTCCTCTGGGAGGAGTTATTGAAGTATTTCTAGCGGACTACCAGATTCTGTAACAGCTTTGTTCCCTACCAAGTTTACCATCCATTTGGTAAACTTGCAAGATTCATTTTTCTTGCCATGTACAGCTGAACTAGACTGTGTTGTTTCTCCGTGTCATGTAATATATGTAGGTATATGCATGATTCTGTGTTTGTTTGTTTGTTTGTTTGTTTGTTCATGTTTGTATAGTGCATATTGGAGGTGGTGACCCTTCGAGAGCTGTATGCAATGAATTTTGATTGTAATGTATGCTGATTAGTGTACATTCAAAGCAACAATATTGTTGTTCTAAGTCTAAAGTCTTTACTCCTTTACATTAGCTTGTATTTTAATATTTTACTCTGAAACTTAATATAGTATATTTTTTTAAAAAAACCAAGAACTTTGATTGGCTAAGAATGTAATCAGTTGATAAAATGAATTGGTTGGCTGCTAAGGTAACAATGCCCACCCACACAGTGATCTTATATATGGAAGTGAACTTTGTATGTTTTCCGTAACAACCCTAGAGCAATAGAAAAGCCTTTGAATCTACAAAAGAGCTTTAAAAGCCTAAGAAGCTCTTTGACACAAACTGTTTGATTCTCTGCTTCGAAGCATGTCACTTCTTTGATTTTTTTTTCTGTAGGTTAATTTGGCTAAAGCTTTCTTCAAAGTACCCTTTGAAGCTTTGTTCAACTCTAATAGCAATGGCATTGATAATGACATTCTGTCCCATTATTTAAATAACAAAAATATATTTTACTTCTACAGATTGGATCAGCTCTTAGATGATCACTTATGTTTTAAAATTATTTTCATGTGTAAATGTATTTATTATTGTTAGGTCTCTTTCAGAACAGTTGTTTTTTTCATTGGAGATTCTGACACATCATTATGTGGTAGATCATTTTCTCCAAACATGTTTCATATTTCCATTATATATTCCATTATATATACATCTGTGTGCATACATGTTTGTGTGTGTGTGTGTGTGTTATAACACAATTGTATTTATTTGATTTAAATAATAAATGATTTGAGGCGCTTTTAAACATTCCCAAGGGATTTTTTTTTTTAAAAAAACCTTTGCTAGCTCTGAAAATTAACTGTCATACATTTTTTTAAAAAGCACTTTCAGTTACATGTTTTAAAAAGCAGTACTTTGGTAGGTATGTTTATAAGCATTATTAATATTTTTAAATTGTTTTATGCTACTGATTGACCTTTTGTTAGCTTCTTCTCTGCTTCTATAATTTCTTTTCTAATTCTAATATAACATTCCAGGAGCAACTATTCCTTAATCACCAGGTTCATCACGATGACACCTCTGATTAGCAAATAGATATGTTGAATGCAATAAGACATATTGTATTTATAAAATAATCAAAACTGCTAATGACTTCAGACTCTTAGAACAAGTAAAATATAAAACAGACACTCTATGTTTGTTCTAGCTTTAGAGTTGTTTGCCCTCTTCCTATCTAGTCACTTGCACTGAATATCTTTCTTAAATTAAAGAACTTCAGGAATCAAATCTGTCATTAAACTTTGGCCTCTTTGTTCGAAGCTACTGTTAGACAAAGATCATACATTCTGTCAGTTGTTCATTTTTTCACAAGTGAAAGTATGAAACACTATATTCCAAAGATGAATAATTTATTATTCTTCCAAGGCAATGATGATAATCAAGGAAGCAATCATTCTAATATGTATATAAAATGGACTTCATCATTTCAAAATAAACCAAAGATGCATTTATACCATATCTGGAAAACATCCATAGACTAAATATTTTTCTCTACCACAGAAAAAGTTTATTTAATGGCTTAACATATACAAGCTGGAAGGCAACTAATGAAATTGCTTGAAATATCAGAAGTCTCCTAAATTGAAGCACTTCTGCTTGGATACTTGCCATATTACATCAGATCCCACTAGTAATTATTAATACTTCTGTCATTACTCATAGAAGCTGATTTACACCTCTGATTCAATACTAGGTAAAATTATATTTATTAACAGTAATTGTAACAACAATGAACAAAGTTCCTGAATAAGCATAATCCTGGGAATTGAGTGAATGGTTCCTGAGACATCTCCTATCTTTGTTAATCAGATATTTGATTAAAGCACAGATGTACAGATATTTTAGTGATTAGATCACTACATGTCATTCAGTTCTAGTAGTTAAAAGCTCCAATAATATTTAAACAATCAATTTATTTAAAATGTACTCAGCATTAAATATGAAGAAATTGAAATGGCTTTCTATCATTCATGGATCTCAAGTAATAAAAGATTCAAGTATACTTTCTTAAATGAAGAATTCTATTTTAAAAAATAAAATGAACAAATCATACTTTTTAATAGAAAAGATCGGTTTAGCACACATGGTTAAAAGAAATGAAAAGCATAAAAGTCAAGGTATTATAGGAATCAAGATAAATGCCAGCAGTCAGAATTGTTTAGTAAAAAGTAGAAAACCATTTTTTTCATGCTTCCTTTGAATCCTGGCTACTTATATAAAATCAAATACAGGGTTTAAATTCTAGATCCAATTCCAGCCATGAACATCTGAATTCTGAAGAATAAAATGCATGGTCTGCGTATTTCTGGATTAGGATGGCAAAATTCTCTTTTCTATTGTTTTCCATTTAAGTAGAATTTCTAAATAGACAGACACTCATTTTTTCCATATCATTATCTATTAAATTACAATTTTCCATATCATTATCTTATATATTATCATTAAGTACTTTATGTCCATAATGATGGAGTGTCCAACTTTTTTCAATTATTCAGCTAGCTGAGAAGTCCACGTGGCTAATAAAAAAGCCAAGATGATGTCACAAATAAAAAACAGGTGGAGTTTCAATCACAATTTCATGGTTGCTAATTTGATTATTTTAACCATACTGTGTGGATACTGCTGGCAGCTGGCCTTTGAGAGAAACATGAGGCCACATTCTACAAAGTAGTAGTACCATGGCAAATATGGCATTTGTCTGCTTTTAAATGTAAAGTTATTGAAACAAATCAAATTTAGTTCATAGAATGATTCCCAGTGTATTTTATAATTTGGCCATTATATGCAATTATGAAGAGGCTCTGAGAATTCAGTCCCTAATCTGCTGAGAACTTTAGCACGTGCACTCACACAATTCCATACTGCATACAAAAAAGTCGAAGGAATTAAAGACTGAGACAAGAGAGAGGAGGAGGGGAGGGGGGTTATATGCGGGGGGGGGGGAATGCATTCTTTTGCCCCTTGATAGGTATACCTGTGATGTATAGTAGCAATGAGTTCATTCAATTTGCAGCTCCCGCTTTCAGTCAAAGTCTGAGGTGGTTGCAATGTTTTTTTGTAATATGATCTGCTTCCTGAAATGAAAGTCAGAAAAAGTGCATCAGAATGAAGGTGAATATTACAATTTATCCCTTCATTCAGCAAAAGTAAATCACTTGTACACGTCCTATCCTTATCAGATTATCGATATACAGTATTTAAGGACATGAAAAAAACTATGTTAGGATTTTATATTATTCCTTGTCCTAACCTATTAATGCAAATATATACTGAAATTCTGATGGACAATAGAATTAATTTGCATTTTAGAATCTTTTGGGGAGGAGATCTAGATCCCCATTTTCTTTCTTTTTTATTTTTTTTAATTAACAAACATGTAAAAAACACACAAACAAAAGTTACGTACACTACATTTACACAATACAATACGAACAGGAGCTTCCTCTTCTTTCTAATAGCAATTATCAATCGATACCTCTCACCTTTTATTATTTCCCCTTCTATTATATTTCATTTGGATTTCACCATTCCTAACCTTCTTATTTTACTCATAACTATTATTTTTGAGTTTTGTTATATTCCTTCATTGATTCTTGTTTCTTTCCTCCATCCACCTATACCATTTATCCCATATCTGGTAGAATTCTGATTCTTCTTTTCCCTGGATTTCTTTAGTTAGTTTGTCCATTTCAGCACAATCCATAACCTTTCTTATTATTTCATCTTCGCTTGGAATTAATTTGCTTTTCTATTTCTGGACAAAGGCAATCCTTGCCGCAGTAATTATATGTACTATTAAATGCTGGATTTATTTTTTGTATTTTGCAGACATTAATTCCTAATAAAAAAAACCTTCAGGTTTCCATTCTATTTTAACCCCTGTTATTGCCTCCAGTCAATTTTTGATCCTTTTCCAAAAATTTTTTAGCCTCCTCACAGGTCCACCATAAATGGTAATATGTTCCATGTATTGATTCGCATTCCCAATCTTTTGGGGAGGTATTTGTTAAGATTTTAGCTAACCTTGTTGGTGCCAGGTGCCATCTGTAAAACATTTTGTACTGGTTTTCCTTGTATACAACTGATAGTGTCATTTTTAAGTTTGTTCCCCAAATTTTTTCCCCATTTGTCTAATTCAATATTATAGCCAAAGTTCTGCGCCCATTTCATCATTTGTTCTTTCACAATTTCCTCTTCCATTTTATACTTCAGGAGGAATTTATATATTATCCCTATCATCTTTCTATCTGAGCTTTGAATAATTTTATCCAATTCGTGTGATTCTGTTTCGATGTCATATAATTTAGTATCATTATTGTATTTAGTTTTGATTTGGAGGTAAGTTAGCCAGTCAACTTTCATGTTCTGATCTGCCAATTCTTCAATTGTTTTTACATTTCCCTATCTATCAATTAAGTCTCTGTATCTTAACATTTTGTTCAAATCTATAAAATTTGGTGAGTCATCCTTTCTTTCGATGATAGCCAATTTGAGATTTTCACAGGGTGGATTTTTTTGATTTTGAGCCATTTTTGCAATGATGCTCTTCTGATTAAATGATTTTGAAAGTATTTGGGCGTTTAATTTTTATCATCCCATAGGAATGTATGCCAGCCAGCTTGCAAATCATGGCCTTCTAAGGTCAAAATTCTTTTATTCTTTAGCTCTATCCAATCCTTCACCAGTGTTGTTACTGCTGATGGGTATAAATCCCAATTTGGTAATGCTAAGCCTCCCTCTTCTTGCTGTCTTGCATTGACTTTAGTTTAATCCTTGCTTTTTGTCCCTGCCAAATGAACCTAGCGGTTATTTTGTTTAATTTTTGAAAGAATTTTTTACCCGGATTAATAGGTGTGGCTTGCAACAGGAATAAGATTGTTGGTAGAATATTCATTTTAATTATTGCTATACATCCCATGAGTGATAACTGAATATTTTTCCAATTTTCTAAATCTTTCTTTATTTGTATCACTAATTTATTATAATTATCAGCTTTAATTGTGGAACATTTTGCCGACACCCAGATCACCAAGTATTTCACTTTCTTAGTTATTTACATTCTGGTTGCTACTTCCAGTTCTTCTTCTTGCTTTTTTGTCATGTTTTTGGTTATCATTTTTGTTTTGTCTTTATTGATCTTTAGTCCTGCCACTTCACCACATTCTTCTAATTTTTGAATTAATTTCAGGCTGGATTCTAATGGGTCCTCTAGAACAAATACTAAGTCATTGGCATAGGCTTGGGCCTTATATTCTTCATTTTTGAGTCTTAAACCTTTTATTCCCTGGTCCTTCCGAATTTCATTTAATACAATTTCCAAAGTTAATATAAACAGCAAAGAAGAGAGGGGGCATCCCTGTCTGACTCCTTTTTTTATTTCAATCTTCTCTGTTAGATCTCCATTCATCAGAACCTGGCTGTCTGACTGTTATAAAATCCTTCTATCATTTTTATAAATTTTTCTCAGAATATCATCTCGTCCAATAGTGTTATTATAAATTTCCAGAATACGTTGTCAAATGCTTTTTGTGCATCAAGGAAAACCAGTACCATTTGTTTTTCTGGATGCGCCTCATAATACTCTATTATGTTTAGGATGATTCTCGTATTATTTTTAACGTGTCTGTGAGGTAAAAATCAATTTTGGTCCGGGTGTATTTGTTCATTTAAAACCTGTTTAATTCTTCCTGCCATAATTGCTGCAAATATTTTATAATTGGAGTTTAGTAATGAAATTGGCCTGTAATTTTGAATTTCTTGTAGGTTGGTTTCTTCTTTTGGGATTAGCGATATTATTGCTTCTGTCCATGATTCAGGTATCTTGGCTTTTCCTAAAACTTCATTAAACATTTCCACTCCTAGCTCTTCCAATATTATTTTGTTATATTTGTATAACCCCACTGATATTCCATCTGGTCCTGGAGTTTTATTATTTTTCTGTTTTTTCAGGACTTATTCCACTTTGGCTAACGTTATTGGCCTGTTTATCACCTCCCTTTGTTCTTTTGAGAATGATGTTATCTTTTCTGTGTTTAAATAATGTTTTATTTTGATTTCCTTCATACTATCTTGCGCGTATAGTTTTGCAAAGTATTTATGAATAATATGCTTCTTTTCATCCGCTTTGTATTGAATTCTTCCCTCATCATCTTTTAATTGATATATCATCCTTTTTTCTCTTTCATTCTTCAATCTGTATGCCAGCCATCATCCAGGTTTGTTGGCTTGTTCAAAGTAATTTTGTCTGGCTGCTTTAATTTTCTGTGCTAATTCCTTTTGAGTTATTAAGTTGATCTTATGTTTTATCATCTCTTTTTTTGTTTTTTAATTTTATTCTTTGGGTCTTTCTGTAGTTCAGCTTCCATAAGTTCTTTTTGGATACATTCTTGTTGCTCTTTTTGTTTTCTAGTTTTTCTCGCCATGTAGGCAATCGTAAGACCTCTTGTGGATGTTTTCATAGTATCCTAGAGATTTTGAATTGAGGTGTCTTCTTTTTTATTTATTCTAAAGAATAGTTTAATTCTTTCTCCAGCATTTGAGTGTATTCTATTTCATTACAATATTTGTCATCCATCTTTTTCTTCTTCTTTGACATTTCCATCTTAATTTTATTGGATTATGATCTGCCCACTCATTTGCTTCTATTTCAATTTCGTCTAATTGATTACATAGACCAGATGAGATCCAAGCCGTGTCAATTCTTGATAGGGACTGATGGGGGTTCGAGTAAAAGGTATATTGCTTTCTTGTTTGGTGTCTTTCTCTCCAAATATCATGTAGTTTATATTCCATTGCCATCTCAAAAAAGGATTTGGGTAATGTATTTTTTTGTTTTATTTTTTGTTTTCAGAGTCCATTTTTTATCCACTATTGCATTATAATCCTCAATTAAGCAAATATTTTCATATTCTAATTTGTTTATTTTGTTATGTAATTTCTTATAGAATTCCTCTTGTTTCTGATTTGGTGCATATATATTAATAATATTGGTTTTTCTGTTGTCTCTAATTCAGTCATTAGCATCCTGCCTTCTTCATCAGAGTAGGCTTCTTTGGAGTTTATTTTTTCCTTTATAAAGGTTGTTATCCCCCCCTTTTTTTATCTGCCAGTGCTGTATATAATTTCCCTAGGTTTTTTTTTTGTTTTTCAGTAAGTTCCTATGTTCCCTTTTAATATGCACTTCCTGTATACAGCTTATACCTACTTTCAGTTTCTTAAGTTTATTAAACATCTGCACCCTTTTTTTGCTGCATTCAGTCCATTCAAGTTTATCGAAATAATTATTTCCTGATCCATCTTTAGATGGGGTGTTTTTTGTTGCTTCTAGTTTGTATCTGACTTTTCCCTCTCGCGCCTTCCTTTTCTGCTCTCTCTCTTTCTTGCCTCTGTTCTTCTCTCCTGTTTCTTTCCTTGTCTTCTGATGTTTCTTCCTCTTGACTTCTACTTCCTTGTTCTTCTTCCCCTTTGCAGTATTCTTCATAGAATTTCTGCGCTTCTTCTATATTCTCTATCTTATATCTTTTTCCTTGCCATGATACCAGTACCCCTTCTGGTACCAACCATCTGTACATTATTCTGTTTTTATTTAACTGATTTGTTAAAAATTGGTATTGTCTACGTTGTTCATGAATTCTCAGTGGAATCTGTTTAAGCGTGATCAACTCTTTTCCCTATAATGTAATCGTCCCTTCTCTGTTTTTTTTGTACACTTCATCTCTAGTTGTTTTTTTATCAAATCTTACGTGCACTTCTCTCGGGAGCCTATGTCTTCTGGCATAATTAGTATGCACATGGTAAGCTTCATTGATGTCCCCTCTCAACTCTTGTTCTTTTCTCTGTAAAATTTTGGTGAAGATTTCGATCATTTTTCCTTTCAGGTCTTCCTCCTTCTCTTCCAGTATGTTTTGGAATCTTTGGTAGAATGCAGCTCTTTCATTTTCAAGTCAGATTATTGATAACTCTATTCTTTATTAACTTGTCTATATTCCAGCTCCCCATTTTCAATAAGCCTATTTCATCCTCAAGACCCTTGGCTAATTAACCGATGAGTATAGAATTGTATTATACCTTTATAGAACTATTTATTCAAATTAATAGTAATCAGGCTTTCCTGGACATTAGTCCTCCTGAAGGTAATTCAACTACTGTATGTAAATTCATAGGATTCATACAATTTTGCTGCACCATTTTGAATGAAACAAATCACTATGATCACCATTATGGTCATTGCATTGCTTTTGATTTCTCCCCACAATCTTTCTGAGAAATGCATATTTTATTTTCCTCATTCCAAATCTTATCAGTCATCTTAATGACATGGGAAGCTGTACATTACATTTGGGTAGTGAGAATTAATTTTTATCTGCCATTTAGAAACAGTTTCTCATTATCCGTCACAGAATTGGGTTGTGTGTTGAATTTATATGTCAAAAGATATATTAATATCACATTTTGAAATCATGCTCCATGTGAATCCCTTTCTTTTTTTAACAAATCTTAAGTGCTGATCAATGATATGGTTCAATTTAAAATGATTGGAGAAAATCCTATTCTTTAAAGGTAACTCACACAAAATATTAACTTAATTGTGTCCCAATTTTTTTTGACAAGACCGAGTAGCTATGGATGTTACCCCCCAAGGATAGTCCAGATACTCCATCTTTAAGCTTGGGGTGTGTGAAACTTTACACCCCTCAGAGAGGGCCCGCAACTTGGGTGTTCTTCTGGATCCGCAGCTGACTCTAGAACACCATTTGTCAGCTGTGACCAGGGAAGCTTTTGCCCAGGTTCGCCTGGTGCACCAGTTGCGGCCCTACCTGGACTGGGAGGCACTTCAAATGGTCACCTCAAGACTTGACTACTGTAACACGCTCTACATGGGGCTGCCCCTGAAGAGTATTTGGAGACTACAATTGGTCCAGAATGCAGCCGCGCGAGCGATACTGGGTGTACTGAGATACACCCATGTTACACCCATCCTCCGCGAGCTGCACTGGCTCCCCATCGGTCTCCGAACGCGCTTCAAGGTGCTGGTTATCACCTTTAAAGCCCTACATGGCTTAGGACCTGGATATCTACGAGACCGTCTTCTGCCACATACCTCCCAGCATCCGATAAGATCTCACAGGATGGGCCTTCTCTGGGTGCCATCGACTAGACAATGTCGTCTGGTGGCTCCTCGGGGAGGGCCTTCTCTGTAGTTGCCCCGGCCCTATGGAACGATCTACCCCCAGAGATCCAGACCCTCCCCACTCTCCTGGCCTTCCGAAAGTCTACTAAGACCTGGCTGTTCCGGCAGGCCTGGGGCTGTTGACCTCATGAACGAGGTCCAGCCCCACTAAGGTTGAGTGCATGATGTGTCTTTTTAACTTGTTCTCTCTCTATTTTAAATTTTTTAGTATTTTTTAGAATTGTTTTATGTAAGCCACCCGGAGTCCTTCGGGATTGGGCGGCATATAACTTTATTAAATCTTGAATCTAAATCTTGAATCTCAATTTTGCTCTCTAAATGGCAAAAAATGAAGACCAAACTTTGTAATGAACAAGGTTTAGTTTTTAAAACTAAAACCTATCTGAAAAGGCCTCATGGCAATTTCTACATGCTTTTCCTAGCCAGCCTTTTTACAATGTGGCTTCCCAAACCAGTTTTTAAGTCAAATTGCACTATTAAAGGCAATTCCATGGATTCAAAACATATTGCTGAGAAACAAAAGAAATATAGGAAGGCACTAAAAATTATCTGTTCCAAAGAACTATTGATTGTTTAGATCTTTGTTGGAAGACACAACTACATAATTTATATAATTTCAATGTATTTTTTATAAAATATAGAAACTTAGCAAACAAACAAAGAAACAAACAGTTTCCCTATTAGGGTAATTCCAAGGAGAGCCACTTATTTGTAAAATAAAGAAGAAACAGACCTGAAGTTTGGGTATGGGCTAATAAAGGAGGAGTTTTGTTGGGAAGAAAGCAGAGATTAAAGAAGGAAGAGATTATTAACACTGAAGGAGAGGAGGAAAAACTTGAATAGGAGTAGACAGAGCATTTTCAGCCAATAAAAATGGTTTACTTGGAAATAAGCCTTCTCCGGTAAAGAGCATTTCCACTGGTGACAGTGGGAAGAATTGTGCCCTTACCTCCTGGGGGGAATCAGATGATACAATTGTGACAGGGAGAAGGAATCCATCTATATTGCTTCAAGCTAGCTTGTAACAGGATTTTGTGGGAGCTGAGAATGAATCACTATTTAAACTGTTTGATTCTAGTAGTGGTTTGGAAAAACTAGGAAGAAAGCCATTGTTCACAGTTATGAATAGACTTTCTTTGTTCATTCAAATTCTCAAGAGAAGCATTTGAGGGGATCAACAAAACCCCGCCAACAAAGCACTGGTTCGGGGGGAGAGGCATTCATGATGCCACTCTTACTTAAAAAGACCAAAATGAGTTGAGGTTTGGCAAGACCTTTGAGAAGATCAGGTTCTGAAGTAAGAGGCCCCAAAACAGCAGGGGGTAAATGTAAATTGTCAATATTTATATTCTGTAATATGTAATAGTAGAGAATGCTTTATATAATTAGCCTTACTATCAGTTATGAATAAACAATTTATGATCTCAATATATAAGAACTATTAATCATATCCTTCATCAAAGTATTTTATTATTTTTTTGTAATTGGGCAAATGAAAGTTTAATGTCTACTGTGTTTTCCAAGCTTCTTTTACTATAGTATAATGGTAAAACACAGGCATTATCCATCAAGGTACCAAGAGATTCAGAGTAATGGAAGTAACATGCAGCCATCATGAATTATACTTTTGTGATGGCTACTTTTTATTATTGCTTTAACATTTTCAATAGGGACATTGTAATTGTGAAACCTTAGGGATACCGGGAGATTGCCAGAAATCTTTTTGGCAAATAATCCAGACACACATTTAGAAAACAAGATGGATGATGGTGAGGTCTAGTTGGCTGTCTAATAATAATGTCTCCTGTGAAGGCCCAGGAGAGGTAGATATGATTCAGGAAATATATCATATTTTATGAGTTCTCAATGTATATTATTCTTTAACTTAAGATCCCTGAAAACAGTGACACTATTTTCATGATAACCTTCATATTTCCAGTAAAACATACAATTATCCAACTGTTCCTTTCTATTTATTTATGTGGTTCATTTGAAGAAATTGGTGAAATCTAAGCAAAGGGATGAAATATTTATTAGTCTTTGTTCAGATGCACTTTCTGAAATGATATAATGACAATAAAAGATATCAATGGGTTTATTTAACTGGGAAGCAAATGTAAGAAATAGAGTTTAAGGCAAATATATTTATTCATTTGACCAGAAAATATAACAGAACAGAATAATAAGCATATATTTTCCATCCTGGGCACTATGCAGCTGTATAGACTTCACCTTTCAGAAATTTCACCAATAATCATGTTAGTCAAGGAATTTAAAAAAACTGAAGTCAGCCATCACTCCAGCAGTTCCCCTTTTAAGGAAGACTGATACAACAACCTAACCCTAATTATTTTTCCCCCTGGTGCTGGCACTATTAATTATATTCTTCTGACAGCTGAGCTGTGCTTGTTTGTCAGAACAAACTGTTGGAAAGGATGTATGTTCATGTAACATCCAATGAGATTTTCCTGAAATATAAGACTAAATTCAGAACCAGCCTTCCAGGAGAATCTTTTCTCGCAATTATTTCCTTGGATTGGATCAGGCTATCTCAGCTAATATGTAAACATCCACTTTCTTTATTATAGTATTTACATTTTTTTCTAAAGTACAATTTGATTAGATTTACATCAAAACTTAAATCAAATCAAATTTTTCAACCTCTCTCCTGTTAGCAGAAAATTGAGCCATATATGAATTCTATGTTGAAATAAATTTGTATAGTGCACCCAATGTCTTTCACACAAAAGTATACATAGGCTAAAAGTGGACAGTATGTTTTTTTTAATCAGGAAGTTGGCTAAATAACTCAACATAACTGGTGATGTTTAACACATCTATTGACAAATTGTTCTAGAAAACCGTAACTTTATTACCTGACGATACTGATATTTTTGGTATGATTTTTGTGACCAACCTTGCATTAGTGGGAACTGTTCAGTATATCTAAAATTTAGGATAAATGGAAGAAATATTTCTATCTAAATTTAGATTTAATCCTTGGCATTACTAGGATTTTGTTTAATACATCTTTTACAATTTTTTTAAAGTTAATCCCCCATTTATTTATTTATTGCATGTCTATCCCAACACAATCCAAAACATATCTTTTGTACTTGAAATATCAAAACTGGTATTAAAATGATCAGTGTAGTCACATCCAGTGTTCTTTTATTGATTGTCTTGAATAAAGGTAACCTGTGCTATTTTTATTGACATACAGTATATTATGTTAACACGTTAAAGGGATTAAGATGTAGGCAATAGTTGTGTAAGAATCTATCCTTTAAATAGAAAGCTGGGATATAAATTAAAGTTATCCAATACCATGACTACTAAACATAACAATAATCATAATAAGAAAAATAATACAAATATATCTATTATGTGTATTCTTTAAAAATAAACTTGTCAAAACAAAGAAGCATATTTCTTCAGATATGGGACAGAAAACTTCTGTTTTTTAAAAAAATTAATATTTGTTAAAATATTGGAACTAGGAGAAAGGCAAACTGATGTATTAATGTAGTCAGGCAAAAAATCTGCTTCTTAAATATTAAGGTTTGAATTCTTTTTATTCTGATATTAAATTAGAATTATCACTGCATTTTGACAGAATGTCAGTCTTTAATAACTAAATGTCAAGCATGTGTCACATGAGCATTTCATGTTGGAGAAAATTGCATCCCTGAATTTTCCCATCAATGAAGGTCAATTATCCCTTTTTGTTCATTTTAATAGCTTGCACAATCCATAGACATTATGGAAAGAAATTGGGCTTTTTGGTAGTCTAACTGTGGTATTAAATCATAACAAAAGACAAAATAAAGTAACCAATAACTTGGGGAAAATACTAAGTAAACAATTATAAATATATTTGGAAATACCTAATTGAATGAAAATGGGCCTTATTTCTGTAAACAAGTAATTATTAGAAATAATTTCTCAATAGAATGTTTTCCAGAAGACAGTCATTCAAATTTTTGCTTATGTCCAGCATAACAAACAATCTAGCAGCTTGATAATAATGCTCATAAGTATTTTATTATTGGTTGAATATCCACCTTCTACTGAATTTCAATACTTATAGAACAAGAAATGCATTAATAGTCAAGCCAGCTTCACAGTTAGAAATGAAGTGGATATTTTCACAGTAATTCACTAGGAAACCTTTGAACTTTTTTCATTATAAAAATGTGATGATGTCAGTAAAATATATATCCCAGCTGGGGTTTGAAATGTGAAATTCTTTTTTTTTTCTATTTCTTTAAATTTCTGGATTAATCACCTTTGCAATATATAACATGGATGGAAGAAGTTGTTAATTTATTGAATTAAAATCTTTAGGGACAAATGTTTTTTTCAAACTTTGTTTTTCGTAACTAAATCTGTGTGAACCAACCCCTCTTTCATCTATATATGTTTTTATCCACTTGAGAAGAAGGCCAACATATTTGCCATCTATCTGCTTAAGCAACATGTTATTTTACTGGTTTTGTTTAGCTCTCATTGCAGGAATTTAAATCTCTTGTTTAACTAAGCTTCTCCTGCTCTTTAAAAACTGAAATGAAAGTTGAACTATAATAATTTTCAAATTATATGGTTGACAGTTTCTGATTTTGCTGGATTTATGACTGCTTTCACATTTAGTGAACTGTATTTGATCAGGCTGTATTTCACTCAGATTCTCTCTTTAAGTGCCTAATTGAAATTGCTCTACCAAATCTGTTCATTTAGCCATACTTTCACTTAAATATATCCAAATCCAGACATTTCAATGGCACCTTATTGCGACATGATTAGTTAGCAGTAGTTATAAAATGGTCTTTCCCCTCTTTTAAAAACATTCTGAAACTTTGGCACCATCAATGATATAATTACCATAATCAGGAAGATTCTTGGATACAGAAACTTGTTATTGCAATATATATGGAGTTTCATGTTGTTGTGTTAAGACATTTAGAGGCACAGATGTCACACAGAGAAATGGACCAAACTGTCTTCTTCCATTTATAGAATGGCAGGTGTCTGATAAGGCACTCAGCAAGAATGTTTTCCATCTGTCTGGTCATCAGCAACTCCTGCTATCCTTTTCCAATGGCAATGCCATAAAATATCTGAGGTTTTAAAGCAGCAATGTGAATTCATATTATCCATAAGAATTTTGTAAGCCTATTTATACATATTAGGCTGTCCGTGTTTCTTAACTTAGTTACACTGGAGCAATGATGCCTACTTCCAAATGTATTGCTCTGTTCTTCTGGATACATAGAATGCCTTTATTTTTTTCCACTTTTTTTTTGAAACAAATATGAAAAAGGATAAATGAATATTTATTAACTTTATTTTGAAGGAAATTATAATGAAGGATGTGTGCAGAATTTTTATTTATATATATACAATATATATTTCTATTTTTAAGTGGTAAAGAGAAAAACCTTACAAATGCAAATCTTACATTTATGTGTGTCCCCACCCCCACCCCCAAATCACACATATAATCTAGGAATGGAAAAAAAACACAGATGCAGCATTAAAAATAAGTAATGTTCCTTTCCTTTTTACTTTCTTTCCTCTTTCTATAACTAACTGATAATACAGCAATAGCATGCCAAATATGCATCATACATATGAATACATTAATATCCACAGATACGAGTCGCACCTGAATATCATTTATCTTTTTATGGTACAATTCAGTACCTGTTTTATTAAACTTTTTAAAGTGGAGAAATTATTACAATAGCAGCTGTTTAGATTTAGGTATCTTTCAAAATTATTTTTTGGTACTTTTTTCAATGTGCTCAAAAAGTCCAAATTGGCGATTATATCAAGGCTAAATCATATTTTAAATAACTAGATGTAAAACTATCCATCCCAAAATTGCCTTACATGGTTAAAACATTTAAAGCAAAATTATACATACCACTAACTATAAAAACAAATGTGCACATCGCAAGTAGGAACACCTGGAAAGAAAGATTTAAGCTTTTGTTCTTGGAAAAATTATTCACATCATGTTCACTGATATGAATTTCAATGATACCAGTTGGAGTTTTCCAGCTGATCTAAATATGGTGTTTCATTTCCTGTCGCAGAGAGGAAAAAGTTACTTTTCCTTCTCAACTGCTGAGACCCACTTCCTAACATTCTTCCCTCTCATGGTTGACTTTGATAGCTATCTGCACATTAATTGATTTTATGTAAATATATGAACTGCAATTACTATGAATCTATTTTACAACTATATTAGGCTTGTACATTTTAAAGACATTTGATTGTAGAAAGAATTCTGTTAGGTCTGGTCAGACATGGTAAATTTCTTAACTGCATTAATAATTATATTCATCCAAACAACTAAATATCAGAAACTACTTCTAGAAATGTATATATGTGTCATGTTTCTGTGTATTTTTTTTTCTTTGACAAGTATATATTTATATTTTTGTGTTTTGCTTTTTACCATTTTCTTGTTTCGTTATTTTAAAAAGAAATAAAAAATAACAAATAGAAATCCAAACTCAAGCAACTGGTTTGTGATATTATCTTACCAAAACATCTCAGAAACATTTTTTGCCTCCAAATGGTGCCTCCTAATATCGCAGGACAGCAGGAAACAAATAGCAGTGGCTGGGGATTTATGGAGCATCTGTAAACTGTGGGTTAGTATAGCACTGTTTTATTGAATATCCATCATGGACTTTCAGCAAAGTAGAAAGATGGCATCATAGAACCAAAAAAAGTACAGGCAATTATGGTGAGATCTGCTTGAGAAAGCAAAGAGCAGAGATCAACGTTAGGTTAACAGAAACTGGTGCAACACCAGAAATGATTATTTTGTTTCAACAGTGACAACTGCAACAATTCAACTGCAAATAATAATGATCAAATTAGAAGTTCTAAGGAGAGAACACTTACTTTGTGAAAAAAATGCATCTTTTAGTTGGTTCTAAATTTCCACCTGTATCTCAATAACAAAGTCTTCCATTCAATTTAAAAAAGGGAAGGAAGGAAGGAAGGAAGGAAGGAAGGAAGGAAGGAGGGAAGGAAGGAAGGAAGGAAGGAAGGAAGGAAGGAAGGAAGGAAGGAAGGAAGGAAGGAAGGAAGATAGATTATCCAATTTCTGATTCTCTATCAAACATAGTTTGAACCCAAACCTAACCAAAAATTAGAGAAGGATCATATTCTATGTATGACAGCCATTTAAATTCTTTAAAACAGAAATCATTTTAGAAATAGCACAGAGGAATGAAACAAACCTGGATAAATAAATACTGCTCTGTGGTCATGATCACCTGCAGGAATTATTACCCCCTGGAGAAATAACGCATTTTTGACAGAAAATCCAGATTGCTGTTTTTGATTGCCAAATGTTCCCCTGTGGAGCTGTAACAGGTCCAGGTAGCCATGAGACTATCCAATAAAAACAAAGCAAAATCAACATTCATTCTACAAAATTACTCTTGACCAAATTTCTTCTGCCGCCATCAAAGATCATAGTAATTATGAACACCCTAACAAGAAGACATTTTCTGCATGTTCAGAAAAAGTAATCCTAGGCATCATTTATTGCTATTGCTTTGCCAGAACTTAGAACTATCATTTGCAGCATGAAATCAAATGCTGAGTACTTAGATTCTGTTGGTGATGTTGGTGGGGTTTTTTTCTTCACTCCCTGCTGTTATCTAATCACAATCGTGTTAAATCTTTCTGAAATAAAACCATGTCTTCCATTTAATTTTTAACACAATGAGCTGAAGTGTGATAGTTTCAATGGTTCTCAAACAGGTCATCGTAGAAGTGATGGGGAAGCTTTACATTATTCAGTTCAATGGCTTTACAATAATCTAAACCAAACGGGATTGGGCATAAACCCAAATGAATTCAACAAAGGGGAAAAAAGTATTAGAATCAAGCAAGGCACACATTCTCTTTCCAAGTGCATCCTTGAGACCCATAAATTTCTTTTGCAGTAGAAATGTCAGTGTTGACAAAGTATAAGAGAATTATAGCCTGCACTTCCTGAGAGTATATGCATTCTGATACAATTTTTTTTTAAAAGAGAATTGAATGGGATTCAAAGAATGCTACCTGATGTATGGTGGTTTTGATTGCAAAGTAACATATGAGGGGGACACCTTTATATGATCAGGAATTGTTTTTCAAATTACCTGCTCTCTATTGCATTCTAAATCACTCACTATTTTAACAAAACAAGATTCATAGTCAGGAAAATCGTGACCCGTCAAAACCGCGGTCCACAAAAGTGCGCTCGATGAAAGCGCACATTTGACCTCATCACAGCGCGATGAAAAAAATTAAAAATTGAAATAAAAATAAAATTAAAGCAAGCTGATTCACATAAAGGTAAGGGTTAGGTTTAGGGTTAGGGTTAGGGTTAGGGTTAGGTTAAGGGTTAGGGTTAGGGTTAGGTTTAGAGCGTTAGGGTTACGTTTAGCATTAGGTTAAGGGTTAGCGTTAGGTTTAGCGTTAGGTTAAGGGTTAGGTTTAGGGTTAGGTTTGGGGGGGTTAGGGTAAGGTATTCGCTTTATTTTTACATTTATCGATCACAGCGCGATGTTTTCGTCGCACTGTGATGACGTCACGTACGCGCTTTCGTCGAGCACGCTTTTGTCTACCGCGGTTTTGTGGTGGAACCAGGAACACAGGATTGTCTATTGTACAAATGAACAGGCTCAATCCATAATATTTTGGAATATATGAAAAGATCCAGTTCCCACAGGTCTACAATTCTGGGAAAAGGTGGAAGGAGAAAAAGAAAAAGAACACTAGCTTCAAGATGGAATGATTGAATTAATAATGATTGTACCATTGGAAGGCCTGAAGAGCGAGGTTGGTCATCCTGAAAGTCTATGTAGTTGTAAAAAGTCAACACTGCCTTGATAACATAATCAAATCCAGAACTGGTTTCCACATTGATTTAAATTTTATACCATGTATTTTTAGATACAATATTAGTTTTGGAATTGGCACTACTCCTGTAACTTAATTTGCCATTTTTTCTATAGAAATATATTGGTACTGTCCAATGAGAACCATAAAGAATTGTAGCAGCTTTTTCCAGTTGTGTACACTTTCTAGGGATATGAAGTTTAGTAATGTTTAATTGAAAACATAGTACCTTGAAAAGATACATCCATCTTTAAAATTGGTTCCATTACATTATTAATAATTTTCCAAAATTGTTAAGGTTTACAGCATTGCTACAAAATATGAAAAAATAATCCAACATGATTATTACATTACATTAAAAATTAAACACACACACACTCAAATATTCCCTTGGTATAATATTGACAGTTCATTTCACCTTTTTTTTCTTTTAGTGATGCTCCCAGTGTAAAGTTCTGTGTCCATTTAATCATGCAGCTTTTGATTTGCTTAGTTTCTGAATAATACTTCTGCATCAATTTAAATGATTTAAATTATGCACAATAGCTTTTAAAATATACTAAACATCTTAGTATTCCATATTGATTTTGTAATTCCTTTCCTATACTACAATTTTATTTTAGTACATTTTTGTAGTATTTTCTTTATGATTTATGTGTAGATATTGATACTTGTGAGCTAAAACAAAACTCCTGATATTATTACCTTCATTCACCTGTATTGCATGTGTATATGGCAGTGGTGGGTTGCCGGAGGTACGCCCTGATATGGGCGTATCGGAGCCTGTGCGGAGCACCGGGTACCGTTCCAGTACTACGGTGCTCCAGAGGGCCCATCTGCCTGCCCGAGCTCCTTACCTGTCCTTCAAGCCTTTTGTGCTTCTGCGCATGCACATGGCGTGTACGGCACCTGCACAATGCTTTGCCGAGCAGCTGGAGCATTGTGGAGGCTTACGGAGTCATTGCAGGCAGGTACGATGCATGCGCACGCCACACATGTGTGGGTGCACTGTATGCGTCCATGTGGGCGACGCTAGGCTGTACGGTACGGTTGGAATGGGATCCGGAACCCACCACTGGTGTATTGTGATCCTGTTATTCTTCTATAACAGTGTAAACTTTATCTGTTTCTCCCAAATGTAGTTATGCTGCTTTTTTAAGCAAAAGAACATATAACAAATTTAAAAAATGCAGACATCTGTATTGCTACAAGGTGAACAGTGTACAGGACTTTGGGATTCAGCATGTGACCTTTTAGATCTCTAACAACCCTGGCTAATGTGTGACAGTGATTGTGTTTCATAGATTCCTAGATATAATTCACAAAGCTTATACAGATAACACATTTTAAAGTAGTCCAGTGACAGTGCATGCCATGTGTGACATTTTAATCAACTTCAGCCACCTTAATGGAATTGCAAGGGAGAGTGAGCGAGCGAGCGAGGGGGAGAGAGCGAGAGATACTGCCCCTTAGACATCTGGGCTCAGCAGGAAAAAAAGACTGAAAGTACTCAAAGTGTCTTGCCATTAGGCAGCTATGCTCTTGAACCTAACCAGCAGCGATCATTGAATGCACACTGTGAAGATAATGCAGCTTTCCTTAGTCCAAAGTCACCTTCTCATTACCTGACATAAACAGGGGACTGCTTAAAGCTGCCATGACTGTTTCAATCTAAATGAAGATGAGTTTACATTACTTGGCTAAAAGAGAAAAAGCTGGGTGTGGGCAGGCCATCTCGAGTCAGAATTAAGAAGCGTGGAGAAGCTTTATGATGTTTTATGCATTAGGAAGGTAAAAAGAAATCAGATAATAAATCAGATTGGAAAGATGTGCCTGCCACAGGTTAAAAACGACTCTAGCAATATTTTGTATTTGTCTTTTTTCTGAAAGTATTTTTTTAGATGAGTACAGGTAGCCCTGGACTTACAGTAATTCATTTAGTGACCAAAGTTACCATGGCACGGAAAAGGTGACTTATGACTATTTTTCACACTTATGACCTTTGCAGCATCCCCATTGTCATGTGTTCAAAATTCATACACTTGGCAACTGATTCATATTTATGATGGATGCAGCGTACAGGAGACGTATGATCACCTCTTGTGACTTCTGACAAAGTCAATGGGAAAACCAGATTCACTTTACAGCTGTGTTACTAACTTAAAAACTGCAGTGATTCACTTAATCACTGTGGCAAGAAAAGTTGTAAATGGGGCAAAATTCACTTAACAAATGTTTCACTTAGCCTAGATTTTTGGCTCAACTGTGATTGTGATTGTAAATCAAGGACTACCTATTGTAATCTGAGAACCAGGCAGGTAAGTATGGAGACCAGGCAGAAATGAAACAACCTTTTATTTTGCTAAAAGTAACAGCTAACAAGTGAGGCAATTCAGTAACAGACAACAGAGAACTCTCTCTCTGATAGCTCTTTATATAGTAGTTGTCAGACGGAACAACCAATCAGAATGCAGCAATCTCCCGCCTGGAGGCTAGTGCGTCTTAACCAATCAGTGCAGCCTCTGGGCCAGCTTGTTTTGACAGCATCATAAGTGTGAGGACTTAACACTACCTGTACATTACAAAGAAGTATATATCACAGAAAAATATCTTTCCTTTAAAAACTTTACAAATTAAAAAAAAAAGGATAGGGTGGAAATTTGGCTACAGTGAAATGATTGGTATTAGAAGTTAGATGGAATCTACACAAAAAAGTCCTCAGTTGGGCAAAGTTAAGAATAGCAAAGGGACACATTTCTTATTTTTTTAACAATAAAAAAACCCAACCACTTTACTTTTACTTTAATTATAGTGCAACCAGTTTTCACCCAGCATTTTCATGTTTCTTCTGTTAGTTTTTATTATCTAATGTTTTCATATTATTGAGATTGAAATATAAAACCATTATATATATATATATATATATAAGTGTGTGTGTGTGTGTGTGTGTGTGTGTGTGTGTGTGTGTTTTATTATTTGTGCTGATAAATAAATAAAGGGAGACTAGTATAGATCTATTTCAAGCTATTTAGCTCTCATCAGCTAGCCATACCCTTACTGGGATTTGAACCTGGGCTATATTACATCCTAGGCAAACTTCTTAGCCATTAGGCCACAGGCTGTTATCCGTTATCAGCAAAGCCAGGGTGAAAGGTATCTATTAGATTTTTTACAACCCCTGGTAAGCCCCAGTTATGGGAGGAAGCTAACTGCTTCTGCCTATCGGCTCGTCACAAGAGTCCATCACGACAGAAACCCAATATTTTTACTGTTGCCTTTGTTATATTTGTGTTTTTCTTTTCTTTTATTTGTGCTGATAAATAAATAAAGGGAGACTAGTATAGATCTATTTCAAGATATTTAGCTCTCATCGGCTAGCTGATGAGAGCTAAATAGCTTGAAATAGATCTATACTAGTCTCCCTTTATTTATTTATCAGCACAAATTAAAAAAACACAAATATAACAAAGGCAACAGTAAAAATATTGGGTTTCTGTCGTGATGGACTCTTGTGACAAGCCGATAGACAGATGATGGAAGCAGTTAGCTTCCTCCCATAATTGGGGCTTACCAGGGGTTGTAAAAAATCATATATATATATATATATATATGATTTTTTACAACCCCTGGTAAGCCCCAATTATGGGAGGAAGCTAACTGCTTCCATATATATATATATATATATGATTGCTAAGAGGCAATAGAGCACAGGTTCGATTCCCAACATGGGTATGGCTAGCTGATGAGAGCTAAATAGCTTGAAATAGATCTATACTAGTCTCCCTTTATTTATTTATCAGCATAAATATAACAAATGTAACAAAAAGGCAACAGTAAAAAATATTGGGTTTCTGTCTGTATGGTCTCTTGTGACGAGCCAAAGACAGAGAGTGGAAGTGTGACCTTCCTCCCATATTTGGGCATACCAGGAGTTATGACTTTAAATATATATACCTCTCACCCTGGCTGGCTGATAAGGAGTCGAGCTCTGTAGCTCAATGGTTAACGCATCTGCCTAAGAGGCAATAGAGCACAGGTTCGATTCCCAACATGGGTATGGCTAGCTGATGAGAGCTAAATAGCTTGAAATAGATCTATACTAGTCTCCCTTTATTTATTTATCATATATATATATAAAGAAATACTAATCTACACATCTCTAATATGTAATCAGCTTACCAGATAAATGAATCATAATACAGGTGAAACTCGAAAAATTAGAATATTGTGCAAAGGTTCATTTATTTCAGTAATGCAACTTAAAAGTTGAAACTAATATATGACATAAGACTCATTACATGCAAAGCAAGATAGTTCAAGCCGTGATTTGTCATAATTGTGATGATTATGGCGCACAGCTCATGAAAACCCCAAATCCACCATCTCAGAAAATTAGAATATTACATGCAATCAATAAAACAAGGATTGCACATAGAACAATTTCGGACCTCTGAAAAGTATAAGCATGCATATGTAGTCAGTACTTGGTTTGCGCCCCTTTTGCAGCCATTACTGCTTCAATGCGGTGTGGCATGGAAGCTACCAGCCTGTGGCACTGCTGAGGTGTTATGGAAGACCAGGATGCTTCAATAGCAGCCTTCAGGTCATCTGCATTGTTCAATCTCATGTCTCTCATCTTTCTCTTGGCAATGCCCCATAGATTCTCTATGGGGTTCAGGTCAGATGAGTTTGCTGGCCAATCAAGCACAGTAATCCCATAGTCATTGAACCAGGTTTTGGTGCTTTTGGCAGTGTGGGCAGCTGGAAAATGAAGTCAGCATCCCCATAAAGCTCATCTGCAGAAGGAAGCAAGAAGTGCTCCAAAATCTCCTGGTAGACGGCTGCATTGACCCTGGTCTTAATGAAGCACAGTGGTCCAAAGTCCTGTTGCTCAGTGGTCCAAAGTTCTCTTTTCTGATGAGAGCAACTTTTGCCAAAAGCACCAAAAACTGGTTCAATGACCATGGGATTACTGTGCTTGATTGGCCTCTCCATTCTTCCTCCATACTCTGGCTCCTTGGTTTCCAAATGAGATGCAAAAGAAGCATCCTGATCTTCCATAAAACCTCAGCAGTGCCACAGACTGATAGCTTCCATACCACACCACATTGAGGCAGTAATTGCTGCAAAAGGGGCCCAAACCAAGTACTGACTACATATGCATGCTTATACTTTTCAGAGGTCCGATATCGTTCTATGTACAATACTTGTTTTATTGATTGCATGTAATATTCTAATTTTCTGAGATGGTGGATTTGTGGTTTTCATGAGCTGTATGCCATAATCATCACAATTATGACAAATCACGGCTTGAACTATCTTGCTTTGCATGTAATGAGTCTTATCTCATATTAGTTTCACCTTTTAAGTTGCATTACTGAAATAAATGAACTTTTGCACGATATTCTAATTTTTTGAGTTTCACCTGTATTTACGGAGGGAAGAGGTTGGGGCCCTGAGTTTCAGAGCCATACCACACAAGCAAAATGTCCAATGGACAGATGGTCACTGAGAATGCACTACTTCTAAATTTCTAGAAAAGTGCCAGTCTTTGTAGATGACTTAGACCGGGGTGTCAAACTGGTGGCCTGCAGCTCCATGAATGGGAAAAACATCATAAAAAGACACATGATGGCAATATGACGTGGTGAGTGACTTACACATTTCAATAACCTCTGGTGATTTTTAATTAAACCCTGGGACAGAGATGCCTGATCCCGTGTTGTTGAGGCAGAAGTATATGTGCAGCACAGAAACAAAAGAAACACTATGTACAGTTGATTATTCTCCAAACGTACCTTTCTTCTATCACTCTTTATTTCCAGAATATATCACAGCAGGAAATGCCCTGAAAATGGCTCAGTGAACTTTAGCTGTGGCATTTTAACAAGCCTAAATGATTTAAAGTTTGCACAGAGCTTGTTATTTGAGTGGGCACAATTAGTACGAAGGGAGCATTGCTTGACTGCACTGAGCTTGAATTCTTCTGGTCTGACCCATTAGTTGCTGAACTGTGCACAGACACTGCATTATTGCAGGCAGATAAGTGCATTCATTATTTTTAGTAATATCGGCAGAGAGACCACAAGAGGGGAGGCACTTGGTTAATGGGTGTTCTCCTCCCCTCCTTTCCTCTGTAATTGTTATCTAAGTTCAACATTTTATTAAGGTTATGCACTCAGAGACAATGAAGAGATAATTAGTAATGTGCCCGCAATTAACATATAAGAGGATAAGATGAATCATGATCATTCACACAGTTGTTACATTATGAGGCATTATAATAATTTTGTGATGCAAGATAAACTGAATATGACTTTCTTACTCCAGAATTTAGCCTAATTTTATACTCGGGGAAATTCCATTTGGTCCAAATAAGAATTTATTTATATAGTGACATCCAACAGCTATTTTCATAATTCTATCCAAATGATGAAATTTCTTATCAGCTCAACTACATGTAGCTCTTGACTTACAAGAGTTAATTTAGTGACCATTCAAAGTTACTGGAAAACACTGGAAAAGTGACATTCCAGGCACTGGAAAAAGTGACATTTTTCATACTTAACAACCTTTACAGCATCCCCATGGTCATGTGATTAAGATTCAGATGCTTGCTGACTGACTCATATTTATGACGGGTGCAGTATGTCTGGGCCATGTGACCACCTTTTGCAACAATCTGGCATGCAAAGTCAATGGGGAAACCAGATTTACTTAACAACCATGTTAGTAAGTTAACCGTGGCTAGAAAGTTTTTAAAAAGACCTTTCGTAAAATAGGCAAAACTCACTTAATAACCATCTTACTTAGCAACAGGATTTGGAGCTCAATTGTAGTTGTTTGTCAAAGACTACCTGTTAAATATGTGGTGTTCAAAAATCTAAGGAGTAGGTGATCAAGCACCTTTGACTCCAGGAAGGTTTTATGTTTTATGTCCAAACATCCATACCTCTTGGAAGCACAAGAAATTCTATGCTGCACCTTTGAGAAACAATGTTATTGCCAGCTAATATTTGGACAAATGGACCAATTGCTTATCTCATATTTGTAGTTTATTTTCTCCTGGTAGGTGGAGACATCATCCAGGCATGGGTATGACTTCATCAGGATCCAATCCAACTAGGTCTACAAGCATTAAAGCCGTGCCCATGAGGCTTCTCCTACCCAGCTTAGACTCAGTCGATCCTTCAATTAGCTGTGTCAGTGTTTCTCTCCTATCTAATTAATTCGTTCTTAATCTAACTTTCTGCAAAAAAACCTTCTAAATTTCTTTAATTAGCTTCTTTCTTCAAATTTAACTCATTTGGCTTTGTATTTGACTGATTCGAGGCTCGTAGCCCTTTGGGGGCTGCAGGCCTTCCCTATCTCGCGCTTGCCATCACGCAGAGATTCAGGAGCGAGCCTACGAGGTTTTCCTCAGGCTCTAACACTCTTCTGACATCGCTGCAGCCACACCGCTTGAAAAACCACAGGAGATCGCTGTAGCTGCGCCACCAGAAAAGCCACTGGAGCACAGGGCATTTCTCACACTGCTGCTTGTGTTTGCCGCTTCAGAGCAGCCCTTGGTTGAGTGAGCCTCTGGGGGACTTAAACTGGTTCCGATCGCTTCCTTTGCTCTGATCATTGGCTTTGGCTGCCAGACTGACCATCAGGCAGCCATTTAATTTGCGAACTAGCCAACCTGTCAGTTCGCTCCCTCAGCCCTTCCTCAGGGCATATTACCCAGGCAGTCATTTTGTTTTGGCGGGAAGCCTATGGTGGCCATTTTTGGGGTTCTCCTCAACTGTGAGTAATGCCAACTAACGAGACCACTATTGTAAAGGGGGATAATCCACCTTCTCCAGCCACTATTTCTCCTTCAGTCCCCTCTGAGCCCAGGAGCAAAAAGAGAACCACTGCTTCTCAGTCACCTATAGCCATGCCTCCTAAGGCCCCTAAGATTGTTCCATCTCAGGAGGCCCCAGGCATAGCTACCTGGTTCTGACCATGACAAGGCCTCAGATTCTGCCCCATGAAAGACATCATCTAAGACCAAGCATTGCACTGCTCCTATCTCTGCCCCACTGGTTTCTCCTCGAGTAATGATCAATCCTACTGAAGATCTCTCTACTGATACTGATGGGGATATCTCCACTCCTGCTTCCCCCTTAAACCCTGAGGATGGGATTGGGTTTCAAGGGGAGTGTGATTCTAAAGGGATGGTAGTGTCACCCTGGTCATAGATGTGGGTTCTCCTTCCCCCAGAGCTATTACGGTCAATCCTAATGATATGGCTGATATCATAGCAGTGGCTATTGAATGAGGCATTGCTGCAGGCCTTCAACATTGGGGACCTGTACTGCCACCCCTCAGTGTTCTACTTCTAATAAGTCAAACATGGGCCACTCTTCTCATTCTCAAGGAGCGGCTCCTGGAAGTACTTCTCAGCCATCTGCTGCTGACCCTGTGAAACAGGTAACCTATGATTCTGATCTTTTGGATGATGAGGACTTGACACCTGCCCCTTCAGCCTTAATGGGTTTATTCCATCCTGCCTTGTTTCGTTCCCTCTTATTCAAGGCCAAAAAGGACTCTGGCATCCCATCCTCAAAAACTATCCTCAACTGCAGAGGTTGACAAGTCTGACACCACAGATCCACTCTTTTCGTGCTCACCTGTCGAAAAGGATGTGGTTCCTTCCCCAATGCTGTTCTTGGGAGTAATTCAAAATCAGTGGGCATCTCCAGGGGTGGGATCTCTCCCTTCTACACTGGACAGATAATTGTACAATGTCAGTCCAGAGCTCTCTGAGCTTTTGGAAGTCCCTTCCATCAACTTACCTGTGGTTTCTCTTTCATCACCCAATGCAGCCTCTAATGCTCCAGAGGATGCTCTCTGTCCTAAGGACAAACACTTTGAACAGTCATTAGTTAAGGGTCATCAGTCGTCCACATGGGTGGTATGGGTTACCTCTTCTGCCTCTTTTTTCAACAGGGTGGCCCTCTGTTGGCTGAAACATATGCAGGAGAGAATTCCTCCTGCCGATTCCCATTCTCATCAGGACATCAACAAGCTCAAAGCAGCAATCGAATACGCTGCTGATGCCTCTCTGGATGCGGCTCATTTATCCTCCTAGTCGATGGCGTCATCAGTCACCACAAGACGTCTTCTATGGTTGAAGCAATGACAAGCGGAGGCCAGAGCAAAGTGGCTTTTGGCTTCTTCTCCTTTTTCTCCTGGTCTGCTCTTTGGCCCGCCTTTGGAACCTCTGTTAATAGAGTCCAAGGACAAGCAAAAGGTGCTTCCTTTTGCCAGGCACAAAACAGATTCTAAACCCTCTTCTTTTTTCTGTAGATCATCCTTTCGAGGGACGGATGGGGGATTTGCCTATCCCCATCCTCAATGCCAGGCTCCCCCAAGACAGGGCCCTCTGTCTCAGGATAGATCCAACAGAAATTCCCAGCGTTTCTCCTATAGGAAGCCCTTCAAGGGTGGCTCCAACCTTTCCTTCCAAAAGCAGAAGTAATTCTATCAGGGACCTCCCAATTGGGGGCCATCTTTCAGCTTTTGATGATCATTGGGACGAAATCACCAATGATGCCTGGATCAGGCGTACCATCCGATTTGGCCTTGCCCTGGAGTTTCTCTCTAGTCCCTCGCAGACTTTCGTACTATGACCGGTTTCTAGGGACATTACGAAAAGACATCTGGTTGAACTCACAATTGGCCATCTCCTCTAAATTCAGGCCATTGAGGAGGTGCTCCCTGACCAGCATGGGCAGGGCTTTTATTCTTGTATCTTTATAGTGCCTAAGTCTTCAGGGGGGTGGAGGGCAATCCTCAACCTCAAATATCTAAACAAATTTATAGTTTTCAGGAGGTTTAAAATGCTCTCTCTGCTATCTATCTTGGAGAGCATTCGGCGTAATGACCTGCTTTCCTTAGTGAATCTCACAGAGGCATACCTCCATATCCCTATTCTTCCAGATCACAGGAAATTCCTCCATTTCTCCTATGTGCGGAATCATTTTCAATACCATGCCTTTCCTTTTGGTTTGTCCTCTGACCCGAGGGTCTTCACCAAAATCCTTGCTGCACTGGCTGCCCGTCTTAGAACTATGCCGGTCAGAATTCTTTGTTATCTTGATGATATTTTGTTGCTGTCCAGGTCCCCGCACCAAGCACACAGAGATGTCCAGATCACTCTTCAGATCCTGGAAGAACACGGATTCCTGGTCAACTTGAAAATAAAGTCATCTGCAGCCCACAATTTGCTTCACGCACCTAGTGGCAGTGATAGACACCTCCCTGGAACAGGTCTTCTTATCACCAGAATGGCAGGTGAGCATTCGCTATCTAGTCTCATCCATCAGAGTCTGTCTGAAAATTCCTCTTGTCCACCTGTCACAACTTCTGGGAAAAATGGTATCCACCTTCAACATCGTTCCCTGAGCCAGGTTCCACAGTCGCCAGCTCCAATGGTTTCTGCTACCATATCAGAAGGCAGACTGCAATTGCTCGATGCACAAGGTTCACCTCACCTTAGAGGTAAGCCGGTCCCTCCGCTAGTGGCTCTCCCCTGCCATGGAACAGGGCACTCTTTTTCGCGACTCCCCATGCATCACCCTAACCACGGATGTGAGACTTCAGGGCTGAGGGACTCACATTCTGTCACACACAGCCTAAGGCCTTTGGTCAAGCTCTGACCAGATGAACAGTATCAACTGGTTGGAGCTAAAAGCTGTTTTTATGGCTCTTATTCAATTTGAACATCTCGTGGCCAATGCGCACATAGCAGTAGCAATAGCAATAGCAGTAGACTTATATACCGCTTCATAGGCCTTTCAGGCCTCTCTAAGCGGTTTACAGAGAGTCAGCATATTGCCCCCAACAATCTGGGTCCTCATTTTACCCACCTCGGAAGGATGGAAGGCTGAGTCAACCCTGAGCCGGTGGGATTTGAACCGCTGACCTGCTGATCTAGCAGTAGCCTGCAGTGCTGCATTTAACCACTGTGCCACCTTGGCTCTTATGCCTTTGGAAGGCACATGCTCATCCTTACAGACAATATCACCGCAAAAGTGCATAAACCAGAAGGGGGGGACAAGATCCCGATGTCTAATGACTTTGTCTTTCCAACTGGGGTCTTGGGCGAAGCCCACTTATTGTCTATTTGGGCCAAACACATCTTGGGGGTCAAGAACACCTAGGCAGATGACCTCAGCCACATGCACATTGACCCGGCAGAGTGGAGCCTGCATCGGCGAATCTTTCAACAACTGACGGTCAGGTACGGCCTTCCAGTTGTCGACCTCTTTGCTTCCCAGAACAACAATCAACTGCCAAGGTATTTTGTGCACTATGCAACACCAGGAGCGGAGGGCGTTGACATTCTGAGGCCTTCTGTATGCCTTTCCCCCAACACCTCTCATACAGCAGATGATACAAAAAATGCTGATGGAGGAGGCGGAACTGATCCTGATTGCTCCTCACTGGCTCACAGACCTTGGTTTGCCGACCTGCCAAACCTTTCGGTAGTTCCTCCATGGCAACTTCCCCAGTTTCCCTCTCTGCTCCTTCAAGGGTCGCTCCAACATCACAACCTTCCTTGGTTATGACTAACCACCTGGAGATTGAGCTGGAGGCTCTAAGGACTGCCAATCTATCCACTGAAGTTATTCACACAATTCAAACCTCCAGGCGCTCTTCTACTAACCATATTTACGATGCCACTTGTACACAGTTCTTTGCCTGGTGCCATAGGAAAGACATTGTTCCTTACAGGCTTCTATCCCTAATATTCTCCAGTTTCTGCAACGAGGGCTAGATCTAGGACTCTCGCCAAACACCCTCCGTCGCCAGGTTGTGGCCCTGTCCTCCGTCCTGTCACTAGATTCCACTCAGCCCATCTCTCATGACACACTTATCCGTCGCTTTTTGAGAGATGCCACAAACATCAAACCACCCACAATACATAGGTTCCTGACTTGGGATGTCTACAAAGTCCTGGGCTCTCTAACTCAGACTCCTTTTGAGTCTTTACATTCTGCATCCTTATATGTCTTAAACTTAAAAGTGGTTTTTCTTGTAGCCATAACCTCAGTGAGGCTTTTTCTGAGTTGGTGACATTGTCAATCAGACAAGATTTATGCATCTTTCATCCAGATAAGGTCGTTCTTCGTCTTGATCCAGCTTTTGTACCTAAGGTAAACTCTATATCCACAGAGCCCAGGAACTGGTGCTTCCTGACTTTTGCTCTCAACCATCTCACTGACCAGAACGTAAGTGGCATTACCTTGATGTGCGATGTGCTCTGCATGTTTATATTAAACAAACTGCTGTTTTCAGATGCTTTGAGGCTCTATTCGTGAAATTCCAGCCAGAAAGGCTCCAAGACCTCTTCTTCTGACATTGGTCATTGGGTATCAGCTGCTATTACTAGAGCCTACTCTGCTCTCTCCCTGCCTCTTCCGCCCAATATCATGGCGCACTCCACCCGCAGTGCGGCCACCTCTACTGCTTGGTCATCTCAAGCTTCATTAGAGGAAATCTGCCAGGCGGCAACATGGACTACTATATCTCCATTCATCCGCCACTACAAGCTTGACAGATATGCCTCAGCGGACACTTCATTTGGCCGGCGTGTGTTGCAACGAGTGGTCTCTACTTAGGCTTCTTAAATTCTATTCAGGTCCCTCCCATGGGACAGAGTGAGATTTGGTATGCCCCATGCTTGGATGATGTCTACACCTACTAGGAAAATGGGCGTTGGTTACTTACCTGATACACCCTTTCTCGGGACGGTGGAGACATCATCCAGCCCCACCCTTTCTTTATGTCTTAATCCTTGATTTTTCTCTGTTTCTTACCTTGAGGAGAGATAATATCATGTGAGACTGTTTACACAGCTGTCTAAAAGCGTGGCATGACATAACCGCGGTACACTAAAGCGCGCCGACAACACCGCGATGTCAAAAGCGCAATGGCAAAAGCGCGCCCACAACAGCGCGCCGACAACAGCGCGCCCACAGAAGCGCGATTTCACTTAAGGTAAGGTTTAGGGTTAGGTTTAGGGTTAGGGTTAGGTTTAGGGTAGGTTTAGGGTAGGTTTAGCGTTAGGTTTAGGGTTAGGTTTAGGGTTATTTTTAGGGTTATGTTACAGCACGCTTCTGTCAGCGCGCTGTTGTCTGCGTGCTGTTGTCGCACGGTTTTGACGGTGCTGTTTTGTCACCGCGGTTTAGTCACACGCGCTTTAGTCTACCGCGGTTTTGTGGTGGAACTGTCTAAAAGTCACGCCTTCGTCTAAGCTGGGTAGGAGGAGCCTCGTGAGTATGTCTTTAATGCTTGTAGATCCAGTCAGATTGGATCCTGATGGAGTCATACCCTTGCCTAGATGATGTCTCCACCCTCCTGAGAAAGGGCGTATCAGGTAAGTAACCAACACCTATTCTACTAATTGTTCCCACTCAAATAACAAGCTCTGTATAAACTTTAAATCATTTAGGTTTGTTAAAATGTCACAGCTAAAGTTCACTGAGCCATTTTCAGGGCATTGCTCTGATATATTCTGGAAATAAAGGTTTATTTATTTTCTTCAATATTTGTATTAACAATATTTATGCAATTTGTTAACTGGAACAGACAACTTCATCCTTCCCTTGTGCTTTTCTCTCAGTTCACCACACTAATTTGCCAAATTATGGTTCTTGCTCTAAAATGATTCATTTTGGCCTTTCATTCCTTGAAACATTCCTTCCAATAAATGACTTCTAAATAGATTCTATCAATATAAAACTAATATTACTATATCAATTATTTTTGTATTATTTCATTTTCCTCCCTTGTTTATTTTCCCCCTCTCAGATTTGACTGAATAATATTGGTGCTCACTGGACCATATTTCATTAAAAATAAGCCCTGAAACAAACCATGATTTGGGAAAATGCTCCATAGCTAAGTCTTGCAGTTGGCCTCCTTATCCAACTAAACCTTAATTGACAAGCAATTCCAATAAACTTATGATAGCTGACAGAAGTGGTGAGTTGAGAGTGGCTTTGTAGGAATTGACAAGTAAAATGGCTAATGACTAAGATAGCAAAATTTAACAGAAACAGAATAATAGAGTTGGAAAGGATGTCAGAGGTCATCTAGCCCAATCCCCTGCTCAAGCAGAAGACCCTATAACAATTCATACAAATGGCTGTCCAGTCTCTTAAAAACCAACACAATGTCTATGCCCTTTATTTCTTTCTTTCTTTGTTGATAGTATTTATAAGGCAGGACAACTTGGACAGTGCTACTTGTCTATTTGTTCAGGTCAGTTTTGCTTTGGGTTGATCCCACATGAACTATCTTGCTTTGTGATTTTTTTGGATTTTAGGGGTTTGACAACATCCTGCTGGATGATCACTAAAGACCACCAAGTTTAGTAATGATTATACAAATAGTCTTTGACTTACAACCATTCGTTTAGTGTCTGTTTCAAGCCACAATGCCTCAGAAAATGACTGTTTCACTCCCACAATCGCTGCAGCCTCTCCATGATTACATGATCAAAAATTGGATGCCTGGCAACTGAACTACATCCATGATGGTCTCAGTTTCCTGGGACCATACGATCTCCCCACAGCTACAACCCTCTGACAAGCAAAGTTGAATAGGTGGTGATTGAAAATGTATCAGAAAAATCATTTCACTTTCCTTTGCCATCCATTATAAAGTGAGATGAAGACAGCCCACATGAGGACTCAAAGGTATGGAATCCAAGTCTGATTATAGTTTGCTCTAATTATCTTCCTCATATGAGACATCTCTCTCTCTCTCTCTCTCTCTCTCTCTCTCTCTCTCTCTCTCTCTCTCTCTCTCTCTCTCTCTCTCTCTCTCTCTCTCTCTCTCTCTCTCTCTCTCTCTCTCTCTCAACAGGGTAATGTATTCCTTGAAATCCTCTTGGAGAAATAAGAATGACAGATCATCTGTTTAAATAGAGTAGTAATGCAGTAGCTGTTTTGATAGTATTTGTCAATTTACACTAAAGATATTAAATCTATGAACAGATTTCTGTTTGTTCAGTTCATGCTTTGAATCTTAAATTCTTGAGACAAATATTTTGCTCATTTCAAGGGCCTGATAAATGCAGCAGACTTTAATTTCGAAAGGAAGTACAGGTATTCTTTGGACAACAAAAATATAACTCTATTAATATTTGCTGTTCTCGAAATGCATTCTTTCTGGATGACTGCTACAAATATCTAAGTGTCAGAATAACATAAGTGAGATGAAAGCTAAACAAAATTTCTAGCAGAGTGAATTATAAGTTATTTCTCTTTTAGCATCAAAACTTAATCCATCAAATAAATATACAGTGTAACATAACTGGTTTTTTCTCCCCACAAAAATGAGCTCTTTAAACTAACTCATAAAAGAAATTGCCCACTTAGTTTCATTAAAAGGATGGACTTTTTATTTTAATTTCTATCTCAGTACTTCCTCAAGAATGTACAATTTATCACTATTGATTCAATTGCAGAGATATCAGAAAGAATAGGAGTTCAATAAATAGCTACATTCTCTAACTAGACTCAAGATCTCACAAATGGAGATGAATGTCTTGAAAAATATTATTTTTGCATAGTCAGTCAAAGGTTCAGACTGAATTTGACATTTTTGTACAGCGATTGAGTCCTTTCCAGGTACCCAGGTTAGGCAGAAGTAGGCATTTGATGGTATATCATACAGATGTCCTCACAGAATATAAGCTGTTCTAAATAAAGCTGCCTTTCGCAATTGACTGATAGTGAATTTGTCAATGCCGATGGAGTTCAAGTGGTGTTCCAGTTGTTTGGGATTTCATCCAAGGCACTATTACTATTGATACTATTTTTGCTTTCTTTTGCCACAATCATTCTATTTCAATTTACAGGTATTTCTTATCTTTTTCAGTTCTTTCTCTTATCTTTCTCATCTGTTCTGTTATCTCCAGATACTGCCACATCCAGACTTTTTTTCTATCTTATGAATAATTGTTAAACCTGGAATGTTATGTGTTGGGTGCTCATCTGTTTAAATTCTAAAGTGTCAGAGAAATTTAGCTTCTTAATTTTCTATTATTTTCTCTGTTT